>NC_081414.1:619175006-619270006 GCF_030272615.1 Cryptomeria japonica | reverse complement strand
TGGATCTAATTTCAAATAATGATCACAAAACTTTATTGTTCACGTTGTTTATGTTTGTTAACAATTCTTAAGAAATGTAGTTCTTTTTTATTGAAAGTACTATTGTGTCAACATTTTTCTTCAACATTACAAGTACAAAATTGGAGTAGGACATGAGATTATGATGGCTCTACCTTGTTTTCATTTCAAATAATGATCATAATACTATGTTGTTCACATTATTTATGTTTGTTAACAATTCTTAAGAAATGTAGTTCTTTTTTATTGACAATACTATTGCGTCAATATTTTACTTCAACATTGCGAGTACAAAATTGTAGTAGGACATGAGGTTATGATGGTTATACCTTATTTCAATTTCAAAGAATGATTATAATACTATTTTGTTCACATTCTTATGTTGGTCTCCATTTATATGCATATATTAGTCTACACAAGCTTGGACTAGGACGTGAGGATATCAGAGGCACATGGAGTAGGATGTTGTATTTGTATATGAGGTACATTGATGTAACTTTATATTGATGATATAAAATGTATTTGTACATGAGTACATTAATGTATTTGCATTGATGATATACAATGTATTTGTACATGAGTACATTGTTGTAGTTGTATTGATGATACAATTTATTTGTACATGAGTACATTGATGTAGTTGTATTGATGATATACAATGTATTTGTACATGAGTACATGGGAATCAAAAGGACTATTGAATATCCAAGTAACTGAGAGGGGGGGGGTGAATTAGTTGACAATAAAATTTTCCTTAAACTTTCATTTGCAAATCCAGAAAAACTAACATATTTAATCAAAATAGATAAAGCATGAAAGAATGTGCACATAACAAATTAGACACAAAGAAAACCAAAAATTACCTGGAAAACCCAAGAAGGGAAAAACCACAGAGAATGCTAATTATCAATATAGAAACATCAATTAAGGTGATCTTTACAAATGATGGCTCATTGTCAAGATGATCACTATAGATGGGCTCACTGTCTAAGAGAGAAAGATACAAGAGAATCCACCACTGAAACATAGTCTACACTACTAGAACTACTTCTGATAACAATCTACAACACAACTCTCACACATCAATTGGATTCTTTCAATCTCGCATGTCTTCAACACAAAAATCCAAAATTCAACTCATCTAGATCATACTCCTATATACTGTCTTTAGAAAAACATAGTCTTCAATGTTGACCAAGACAAAGATCTAAAATAGGTCACCACTAAACATTTTGGTGGTGGGAAGGAATGAGAAGTGGACCAAATCACAACGTTCCTCATCAAACACATCAGCGCCCTACTTACATCGCCAAAGATGGACCCAAAATATTATCCACATGCTTTAAAACTATCATTACACAACTTCAACGTCCAACCCAAAAACCTCAACTTCTAGACCAATCTTAACCTTGAAATAAAACTAAAGAATATTAGCAACACATCTTCCGAAAAGCCAAGACATCTGGGAAATCCGAGAAACCTTCAAATGCTCAATACCATATCATATATACGTTGTTTCTCAACATACCACATCTGAACCTAATCCAGACCACAAGATTTGACATCAATGATAACATATAGCATAATGCTAACAATCTCCCCATTGTCATTGATGACAACATCCATCAAGACAATAAACAAACATTATATTCTCTCTCCCCCTTTGACAATAATGACAAAGGTCGGAAAAAAACTCCCCCTATGAAACTCACTCATGCTCCCCCTAAGAGGAAGCACCTAAGCATCAGTCCAAAAAATAATATGCAAGCTGCTCACTGGACCAATGCACATCAAAATGCACATTAGTTCAAACTGGAAAGGGGTAATGCCCCTAACTATGCTTTAGTAAAGATATTTGCAATTTTCTCCTTTGTAGGTATATACTCAAGCCTGACTTTATTGTCCAACACTTTTTCCCTCAAGAAATGGTACTTGATAGATATATGTTTTGTTCTAGAATGTTGTACCAGATTCTTTGAAATATTTATTGCATTGGTATTGTCACACATGATTGAGATAGTGTTGTCAAACTTTACACCAATGTCCTCAAAATTCTTCTTCATCCATAAGATTTGTGTGAAACACGAAGATGCTACAATATATTTTGCTTCTATTGTATATAGAGACATAAAGTCTTGCATCTTACTTGACCAAGCAACCAACTGGGAGCCAAGAAAGAATGCTCCTACATTGGTACTTTTTCTTTCATCAACACTTTCGGCCAATATGCATCTATATAAGTTGTTAGGGTAAAATTTGAGCTCCTGGGATAACACAAACCAAATTCTTTTGTGCCTTTCGGATATTTGAAAATCCTTTTCACTGCCACAACATGTGATTATTTTGGTTCTTGCTAAAATTTGGCTACCAAACACACTGCATACATGATATCCAGTCTAGTAGTAGTCAAATATAATAGTCCTCTAATCATTGGCATGTACTGCCTTGCATCTACCTTAAGAGATTTATCATCTTTGATTAACTTACATCTGGTGGTCACATGAATCTGCCTTAGGAGATTTATCATATTTGATTAACTTACATCTGATGGTCATAGGTGTACACACCTGTTTGAAGTTCTCCAACCCAAACTTCTTTAGCAATTCTTTGATGTACTTAGACTAAGAAATGAACATTCCTTTATCATTTGGATTAACTTGTAAACCATGAAATAAATTTAACCCACCAATCATAGACATCTCAAATTATTTCTGCATCTCATTAGAAAATCTTCTACACATATCTTCATTTTCTCCCAATATTATATCATCAACATATATTACCACAATTAGGATTTTACCTAGATCAGTCTTGAAGTATAGATTGATGTCAGCTGAAGCCTTCTGAAATCCTTGATCAATTAAATACTTGTTTATATTCCATACAAATCCTTATTCAATCTACAAACAATGTTTGGATCATCTTTCAATCTGAAACCTTCCAATTATTTAATATAAACCTCCTCTTCCAATTCTCCATTGAAGAATGTTGATTTTATATCCATCTACTAGACCTTGAAGTCCTTGAATGCTACAAATGCCAAGAACATCCAGATTGCCTCCATCTAAGCACCCAGGGCATAAGTTTCATCAAATTCAATGCCTTCAATCTAAGTATATCCTTTGCAAACCAACCTTGGCTTATTTCTTACAACTTCTCCATCTTCATCCAGTTTGTTCTGGAATACCCATTTTTTTCCAATTACATTTTTATCTTTTGGTCTGTGAACTAATTCCCATGTTGAATTTTTCTCAATCTAATCCAACTCTTATTTCATTGCCTTCATCCAATTCTCATCATTACAAACTTCTATTATTTTTGGCTCATTTTCAAATAGTAAACACACAAAAACTTGTTCTTGAGCTGCTTTTCTTCTTGTGATGATACCTTTTCTCTTATCTCCAATAATTTGATCCTCTAAATGATTCCTCTGAACATACCTTGGGGTTTTGGATGTAGCTATCAAAGCATCTTGATCATTCTTATCTTCACTTCTATTTTCTTTTTCCTTTTTCTTTTCTCCAAACTCATCAGATTCATATCTTGCTACTATTTATGAGTCTTTTGAAGTACTTTCCTCAACTCTCACATTTGTACTTTCAACAATCTTATTCAACCTTTTATTATAACACTGGTATGCCTTGCTCTTTGTTGAATAACCCAAGAATATACCTTCATCTGCTTTGTTTTCAAACTTTCCAATATTATCCTCATCTCTCTGGATATAGCACTTGCTTCCAAATACTTTGAAATATTTCACTATCAAAGTTCTCCCATGCCAAAGTTCATAATATTTCTTGCCATATTTCCGTTAGTACAAAATTTTGTTAAGAGTGTATGTCATTGTATGAACTGCATCTCTCCAGTAGACTTCCAGTAATTATGCTCTTTTCATTATTGTCCTAGCTTCCTCTTGTATAGTTTGGTTCATCCTTTCCACTACATCTTTCTACTGTGGTATCTAGGGGGCAAATAATTGTCTTCGAATGAAATGTTTCTCATAGAAGTCATTGAACTCATCAAAAATAAATTCTCCACCTCTATCAGATCTTAAACACTCGATTTTCCTATCAACCTCATTCTCAACTTTTTCCTTGAATATCTTGAACTTCTCTAATGCAATAGACTTCTCTCTTAAAAATGCAATCCATCATTTTGGAATAATCATTAATTAGTAACATGAAATACATGTCACCTTTCAAGCTCCTCATTTTGGCCAAACCACATAGATCTATGTGAACCAAATCCAGTAATCTGGTGGATAAGTATTCTTTTCCTCTAAATGTTCTCTTTTTCTATTTTCCCACTTCACACTCCTTGGAGATGTTGTTCTCTGATTTAGTCAATCTTGGTAAATATCTCACTACACTCCTTGAATTGATATGTACCAGGTTGTCAAATTTGATATGACACATCCTCTAATGTCATAGCCAGTTGTCATCAAGTTGTGATATTAACCAGTGTCTTGTAGCTCCTTCCAATTGATACATATTTCCATTTGTCCTCCTTCCAACTGCAATAACCATTATGGACTCCTTCTAGATATCACATCCATTATTCTGAAAAACAACATTATATCCCTTTTCACACATCTGTCCAACACTCAAAATATTATGATGCAAACCCTTCACATAGTAAACATTGTCAGTATTATGTTTTCCATCAAAAGTAATTCAACTAATCCCAACAATTTGTGTTGCTTGATCATCTCTGAACCTAATAGAACCTCCATCATACTTTTCAAGTCTTATGAACTTACTCTTCTCACCAATCATATGATTTGAACATCCACTATCAATCAAACATTCATTCTTATCTCTTCTAGCATGAAATGCATTAGCAATAGTTTTAGAAATGTCAAACCTAGGAACATCCTTTTCTACTAGAAATAAACAATCACCTTCCTCATATACTGATTCATCATCTGAAATACCAACATCATCCTTAACATAATAGGATTTCTTATTGAACTTTCCCTTGTTTTCCCTGAACTTTTGTCTTGTTCCCTTTTCCAAACATCTAGTAGCTATATGACCAATCTTTCCACATCTAAAATATTTAAAGGGTAACATACCTTTGTATTTATCAGTGCCTTTCTTCAGTTTTCTCATAGAGTTTGCTATCATCATCATTCAGGCCATCTTCAGATGCTTTGAATGCTATCTTTGATTTTCCTTTGTCCTTTCCAAACTTTCTCACTTCAAATGCAGTTAAAGTACCAAATAGTTTCTCTCTAGTGAATTTCTTCAGATCATATGTTTATTCAATAGCTAAGATCTTATCATTGTAACTCAATCAATATTTTGTCAATCACATCTTCATCATTCAAAGTTCCTATGAGTACTCTGATTGTATTCATAGCATTTTCAACCTTCTCAAAATAGCTTACAATTTCTTCTCCTTCTTCCATCTTAAAGTTTTCATACCTTTGCTTAGCTGTTAGCCTTTTTGTCAACTTAACTCTCTCATTTCCTTCATAGTTATCTTTCAACTTCTGCCAAACCTCATAAGAAGTATTCAAAGAGATAACTTTTGTCAATTCATTTTTTGATAATCCATTAAATATAGGATACCTTGCCTTTTCATTCTCTTCATAACCTTGAATCTCATCTGGAGTAGTAAGACCATTCACTGATTGAATAGACTTAGTCTCCATAGCCTTCCAAGTATTGTAACCCAGAGAAACCAAATAACTTCCCATCTTCACTTTTCAGAAACTATAATCAAATCCTTCAAAGATCGGAATAAGATAACTTATGTTCCATTAGATCAAGTTCTACCTCAAGTGGTTAAGCTCTATAACAAGAAACCAAAGCTCTAATGCCAATTGTTGAATATCCAGAAAACTAAGAGGGGGGTGAATCAGTTGACAATAAAATTTTCTTTATACTTTCATTCACAGATCCGAAACAACTAATAGTGTTAATCAAAATAAATAAAGCATTAAAGAATGTGCACATAATAGATTAGACACAGAGAACACCAGAAATTATGTGAAAAACCATGGAGAATGTTAAATCTCAATATAGAAACATCGGTTAAGGTGATTTTTACAAATGATGGCTCACTGCCAAGATTCTCACTACAGGTGGGCTCAGTCTCAAAGTGCTCACTACCCAAAAAGAGGCTCACCATCGAAGAGAGAAATATACAAGAGAATCCACCACTGAAACACAACTTGCACTACCTAAACTACAACATTTGAACCAAAAACCTCAACTTCTAGACCAATTTGGACCCAAAAATAGGATTGAATAATATTAGCAACACATCTTCTAAAAAGTCAAGACATCCAAGAAATCTGAGAAACCTCCAAATGCTCAATACCATTTCATACATACGTTGTTGATCAACATACCATATTTGGACCTAATCCAAACCATTGGATTTGACATCAATAACAACATATAGCATAATGCTAACAAGGATATGTAGTTGTAATGGTGATTATGTATTATAATGTATGCAAATTATTATGATTATGATCAAAAAGATGCATAGACTAACAAATATTATGGACAGTCTCACAAACCTTGTCCAAAAAGGTTACACAGAGAAATGGAGGGAACAGCGGAAGGAACAATGTTCGCAGGGGGAAATTTGAATTTGAGAAATGGAGGGAACAACGATGCTGGTTCCTTTGGGTTTGACTCCACTGCAGCTCAAGGAAAAACATATGATGATGAGGATGGAAGACAGGATGGGGACCCATGAACATGGGACCCTCCTCCCGATCTTGAAAACTTAAAAAATTCGCAAGATTCAAGCCCCAAGGCGGTGCAGATTGACTCACGAAATAGCAAGGAGGGGCGAATACCTAAACCATGGAATAGTCTCTTTGCTAGACAAGCATCTGGTAAACTGATTGGTAAATCAACTTTCCCCTTTGTGAAGGATATATCAAACAATAGAACAGGTAAACTTGTGATTGAGATTCCTGATTTGGTTATTGACCATAGTATCTCTTTAATGACTCTTTCTCTGGTGGGGAATTTTGTTGGACCCTGACCTAATATTGAGGATGTTAGATCCTTTGTTAAGAGCAAATGGAGAATGAAAGGATAGGTTGAAGTCTCTGCCCTGCCTAGAGGTTTTTTTGTGTTCTCCTTTTCATGTGGGGAAGATCTGGAAGCGGTTCTAAGTAGGGGTCCCTAGATGTTTGGTAAATCCTCTCTTTCTGTTAGAAAATGGACCCCTAATATGGAACTAAATGACTCTTTTTTTGAATCTACTCTGGTGTGGGTTAGGTTGCCTGGGTAGTGGAGGATGTTTTCTTAGGAATTGCTAACTCCTTTAGGGAGCTTATTGCGATAGACCCAATGACTGCAGCTTGCAAGAGATTGGTGTATGCGCACATCTGCATCAACATATCACAGAATATGGATCTCCCAAGTACTATTGACATAAACTCCAAACTTGGTTTATGGGAACAAGCCATTGAATTTGAATCTCTCCCTTCTGTGTATTTCTCTTGCAAAAAAGTAGGTCACTGAGCTAAGGCTTGCCCCAGCAACCCTAAAAGACCTGTGATTAAAGAAAAAAATATTCACAAATAGGTTTGGAAAGAAAAAAATAACAACAAAGATTGCAACAAGTTAGAAGAAAAAAGTGGAAATCTGGAAAACAAACCAGAACATCAAAAAGTTGACTCCACTGACCCTCCTAAAGACCCCCCCTGAAGGGGAACAAGAAGAATGAAACCAAGGAGTTTGAGATCAAGATAGGGAATACCTTTGAGGCCCTTCAGTCATAGGAGAAGGAGAATGAAACTAGCACAGAGACACTTGAAGATGGTGAGATTGAGGATATCACTGACTTTCATCATGAGGAGCTACATGAACCCATATCAAATAAAGAAGAACCCTGTTTAGGGGAAGAATCTCAAGAACAAGAAATAGAAATGGGAAGGAGTAATAAATTTGGGTCACCACAAGCAAACTTAAATGCTTTATTCTAGAACATAGAAGTGAATATGACCACTTCATCCTAGAGAAGAGAAGACCTATGGAGCAACATGCAAGATGAATCTAGAGCAGAACAACAAGAAGAAAACACAACAGGAAATGGAAAGAAAATTAAGACCAAGAAGGCAAGAGGTCCTAATGGAGTAAAAACCAGAACCAGATCTAAGGCCGATTTTGGGGCCTCAAGATCCCCACCGAGACGCAAAACTATGAAATGGCATAGGGACCAGGAGAGTAAGCAAAACATAGCTGATGGAAGGTAGCTAACTATCAAGGAGTCCTGCCCCCAGGCTTCCAAATGAAAGTAAAATCATGGAACATAAGAGGCCTAAATGGTCTCAATAAATAGGACATATTAAGGAACCTTATTTGAGATCAAAATCCAGATATTATCCTGGTTCAGGAAACCAAAATGAGTAAAGAGAAAGTGGAGAAACTAAAGTTTTTTAAAAATGGAGGGGTCTGTGGTAGTAGCTCGAATGGAGCCTCAGGAGGGGTTGCTATATTCTGGAATAAAAGTACAACCTCTAGAGATATGATAGATGTGGATGGTAATATTTTATCCCTAAAAGCTAGAAGCATCTTTGATGGTAAGGAATTTGTTATCACTAATATCTATGCCCCTAACTCCAAATCTGCTAGAAGTAAATCCTGGAATAGAGTTCAGCATAAAAGGAAAAATTTCTCTATGCACAGCTGGGTTGTGATGGGAGATTTCAATACTCCTCTGCAAGACATAAAAAAATTTGGAGGTAGTCAAGCTCAACCAGATAGCAAATCTGACTTGATGGACTTTATTAATGACAATGCTCTCATTGATTTGGATCTCAATGGGGCTTCCTCCACTTGGTCTAACCAAAGAGATGGTGATGATCTCATCCAAGTAAGACTTGATAGATCCCTTATCTCTAATGATTGGATTCTTTCTCATAGTTGTTCCCTTTCTGTTATTAATAGAATTGGGTCAAATCATTATCCCATTTCCTTTGTTGCTGAAAACTCTAAGAATAATCAGAGATTCCCTTTTCATTTTGAAAAGATGTGGATCTCCCACCCTAGTTTTAAAAATTCCATTGCTAAATGGTGGAATCTTGATGTTAATGGAATTGCCATGTATAAAGTTGCCAAAAAACTTAAATATGTCAAAACCAATATTAAGACCTAGAACAAGAAGGTCTTTGGTGATATTTTTGATTCAAAGAAAAAATTAAAGGAGGAACTGGACTAGATACAAAAGTCCATCCAGAAAGAAGGCTACAAAAAGTATTCCAAAGCCATGGAAGATAAGGTCCTAGAAAACATCCACAACATTATTTCTAGGAAAGAAATATATTGGAGACAGAGATCCAGGGCTATATGGTTGAAGGTAGGGGACAGAAACACTAAATTTTTTCACATGACTTCTCTAAAACATAAGGCAACAAACAGAATTACAAGACTAACTGTTGAGAATAGCACTCTGCTTAATAAGGATGATATCAGGGATGAAGTTGTTAGATTCTTCAAGCAGCTTCTTTCTAGTAACAAGGACCTTGATCAGACCCATCAACTCAATTTGGTTAATAATATTCCTAAGATCATAAACCCTATGCAGAATAAGGCCCTTTCTACCATCCCGTCTGCTGAAGAAATCAAAAAATTTGTCTTCTCTTTTCAAGGGGATAAAGCTCCGGGCCCTGATGGCTTCCCTATGTTCTTTTTCCAAGAATTCTGGCATATTGTGGGGGAGGATACATTTAATGCGGTTAAAGAATTTTTTTGATCTAGAAGAATCCTTAAGGAATTGAATTCCACTTTTATAGCCTTGATCCCCAAAGTTGCTGGGGCAGATTCTATGGGAAAATTTAGGCCAATTAGCTTATGCAACTCTTTCTACAAAATTATATCCAAAGTTTTGACTACTAGAATTTTGGCGATGCTTCCCTTCATCATATCTGAAGAGCAAAAAGTCTTTGTTCCTTGGAGGTAGATTCTGGACTCAATCATTCTTGTTCATGAGAACATTCATTCCCTCAGTGCTGCAAAGAAAGAAGGTTTCTTGATAAAGCTGGATCTGGCAAAGGCTTATGATAGAGCTGAGTGGGATGTTCTACTTAAGATCATGGGGGATTTTGGTTTTGATGATAAGATTATCAAAATAATCAGAGAACTAATCACTACTCCTATGTTCTCTATTTTGGTTAATGGATCTCCAACAAATTTTTTTAAAACTTCTAGAGGGCTAAGACAAGGAGATACCATATCTCCTATCCTTTTTACCATTTTGGCTAAAAGTATGAGCAGATTGATTCATAAGTTGAAACAAAGCAAACTATCAAAGGTCTTCAACCTTCCTCTACCAATGTCTTTTGCACTCATCAACAGTTTGTTGATGACACTATCCTCATGGGATATTCTTTAGTCAAGGAGGCTGATGCCTTCAAAACAGCTCTCAACTCATATGCATTGGCAACTGGTCAGCAAGTAAATTGGGACAAATCGGCTATGTACTTCCTCAATACTCCGGTCATAAGACAACAGAAAATTGCGAACATTATTGGGTGCAAAGTGGAAATACTCCCTTCCACCTATCTGGGTCTTCCTTTAGGGTTGGCACCCCCAAATTCCTTTTGGAATATGATCATTGATAAAATTAATAAGAGACTTGCAGGATGGAAAGGCTCAATGTTATCTCAAGCTGGAAAAATGTAGCTCCTCCAAGCTACCCTTCAAAATCTCCCTGTTTATGCCCTCAGTATGTTTGGTATTCCAGCTAAATTTGCTAAAGCTATGTAAAGAATTTAGAAGAGATTCTTATGGTCAGGAGTGGAAGGAAAAAAATAGAATACCTTTGATTGCCTGGGATAAAGTGTGTAGACCAAAGAACAAAGGAGAGTTGGGGATTAAAATTATAAAAACCTTTAACAAAGCTCTTCTTGCCAAGCAATTATGGAGAGCCTGTGATACTAAGAAAGACTAGAATCAAATTTGGTTTGACAAATACATTAAGAATCAGACTATCCAAGGAATCCTTAACTCTAAAGATATCCCAGCTAGATCCTTCATCTGGAATAGTATAACCAAATCCATAAAAGTTGCAAAAGCTGGGGTTGGATGGGTCCTTGGAAAAGGTGACAGAATAAGGTTTTGGGAAGACCCCTAGATGAAAAATGAAGCCCTTTATGATCAAAACAATAGTCAAATTATTGAAGAGTGTAAAAGGAGGTTTGGGATTAGGGTATGTGACTATTGGAAGGAGAATAAGTGGGTTAGACTTGAGGACATCCACTCTGGATTTTCCTCTCTCCAAAAAGAGTTGTTGTCCTTTTCCCCTAATAAGAGCCATGATGATGTTTTCCTCTGGAAAAGTGATCGTAAAGGTGAATTCACAGTTGCTTCTACCTATAAAAACACTTTCTCTCAAACCAGCAATCCCATTTGGAGCAAAGTTTGGAACAGCATCCTAATCCCTAAAGTCAACATTTTCTTTTGGCTTATTTCTCATAATAGCACCCTTACTCTTGATAATTTAATCCGAAGGGGCTTCAAATTCCCTAATAGATGTGAGCTTTGTTAGAAGGAGGGAGAATCAGTTGATCACCTATTTTTTCACTGCACCTTCACATGGGAAATTTGGTGCAAAATGTGGGAAAAATGGAAAATTAACTGGATCATGAACAAGAACACTAAGGATATCATATGGCAATGGAATTTTCCTACCAAATGTCAAATCATCAAGAACCTGTGGTCTTTGATCCTCCCCATGATATGCTGGGGCATTTGGAAAGAAAGGAATAACAGGATATTTAGGGAAGATAAGTGTAATGCTCAGGTAGTCTTTGAAAAAATATGTAGGGCAATAAAGGAGAACATCAACATTCCTCACAAGAATAATCAGCAATGGGCTATTATTGATATGAATGATATGGAAAAAGACATCCTTAATGAATGGAACCTAATACATAAGGTCTACAGATCAGACAATAAGAAGAATAGAGATAACATTGTATGGAGGTTTCCTGATTATGACTAGATAAAGGTTAATTTTGATGGGGCGGCTAAAGGGAACCCTAGAAAGGCTAGTGGAGGTGGAGTTATTAGAAATGATCAAGGAATTTGCATTGCAGCTTTTGCTTCCCCTTTTGGAACCCAAAATAACCATGTGGCTGAAGCTATGGCCATGCTAAAGAGCCTCCAGTTAGCTCAGGAATTCAAATTCAAAAAAATTTGGCTTGAAGGGGACTCTTTAAATATAATACAAGCCCTTAAAGGTATTAATTTTGTTTCTTGGAATATTGCCAATATTATTAAAGATGCTAAAGATATTCTAAGTAACTATGTTAGCATTATTATAACCCACACCCTTAGAGAGGGCAATAAGGTAGCGGATATCCTTGCGAATGAAGGGGTCAATTTGGAGAAGGACATCAAATACATAGGGGGAAATCACATCAAATGGGAGATTAAGGAGCAATTATACTTTGATCACCTCAATGGATCAAGCTAATATCATGATTAATTTATGGGGAATGAGTACCAATGATAGATTTTGGGGGTGGATGAACTGCCAGATGATGAGTGTTTCTCGGCATCATAACCAAGATCATATGTGTGCAAAAGATAATAGTAATAATAGTTGGGTTTGTATGAACACGAGTAGCAATCTTAAAACTATGAAAGAGTTTTTACAAGGTGAAACTAGAAAATTAGAGCTTTATCTGTGGATTGAGACCTACAGCAGAGGATATCGTTACTTGGAAAGCAGAATGGGAGGCAACCTAAACAGGAATGAGCCTCCAGGTTGTGAGAATTGGAAGAGCAAAAGAAAGGTGTGGAGAAGGCTCCACGGACATGGTTTCACTAATTATATGGAGAAGCTCCATGTTAGTAGAAACTCTGTGTCTCACGGTTCCACTAAAAGCTGGAGTAATAACAGGGCTACCCTGTTTGGGGAAATTTGGCAAATCGATGAAAATTTGATCTCGGAGGTCATGGGACTCAAGATGGAGGGGACAAAATTCTACAGGGATAGAAAGTATGCTACTGAGGCCTTCAAAAATTTCTCAAAGATGGAGGATGAGAAGGGCAACCTGGTGAAGAAGGACAACATATCATACTACACCCCCCAACAGGTAAAACCTTTCTGGAAAAAAATTCTTAGGGCTTTAATGGAATATTTGACTATGGATGGTAGATTTATGAAAACTTACAACTATCATTTCGCTATCCTGAACCACTTCTGCCATGGGGCTAAAATATCTTTGCCCTTCTATTTAGCCTCCTCTCTAAACGAGAGCCTGGCTGACCATGCAAAAAATCCCAACTCCTATCCTCTAGTGCACGAGGGACTCATTCTGTTGATTTATGAACATATTAAGGATAAGACTAGGGCTACCAAGGATGATCCTTTGATCATCAATGCTTAGATATCTAAAAAATGCATTGACTCTGATTCAACTGGGGAGCCCAACACCCCTACCCATAAAAAAAGGAAGGTTGAAACCGAGGAGGATGAAAAGGATGTGCATTTTGATGAAGAAGAGGGAAAGGATAAGGAAACTAATTCTGAAATGGAGCTTAACAAGGAGGAGAACTACGGGGAAGGAGAGGAAGGGGGAAATTCTGAGAATCGTCACCCCAACCCTAAGGGCTCAGAAAGTGAGAAAGAGGCTCTAAAGTCTAAGGAAGATAAAAACCCTAATGTAGAGGAGACTGAACAAAGAAAGGACTCTACGGATACCATTATGGACACCGCCCGCAACTGCAACCTTGAATTCTTCAATTTTTAGAAGTGGGTGGTTGAAAACATCACCAGCATGCAGGGTAAACAAAGGGAGCTGGAAGTTAAGATCAACAAGATGATCAAGATGTCTGACTCTGGGAAACAGAACGAGGAGACAGAAAATAGTGAAGCGGAGTAGGAAATGGAAATGGAAGACTGGCTGGAGAAAGATATGATAAAAGTTGACTTGAAACATTTGGAGGAAGTCATTAAATTCATGAAGGAACATGTGGAGGAGGAAAAGGACAATGTCAATGCCCGGACTGTCCGAAATGAGAAAGCCTTGAAAAGCCTTATGAATCACAGCCTCCAATTTCTTAAAGTTTCCTCCTAGAATATGAATGCGCTGGTGAATCATCTGGAAAAGAAAAACTAGGAGAAGAACTCGGTAATTATTGAAGATGCTCCTACCTCCAGCCTAACCCACCAAACCCCTAGGCGTAGAACCAGGCAGACTATGGCTGAGAAGGACATGAAAATGAAAGAGAGTTAGATTGCTCAGGAAAACACCAACTTGAGGGAAGTGGCCAAGGCAATGATGCTCTTGGTGCAGGATGCAGAAGAAACCATGAAGAGTTTTAAAAATTTCTTGTTATGCTAGGCTTGGGGTCAATTTCTTGCTGGCCTCTTGCTGTCCTTTTCTCTGTTGCTAGTTTTTTTGTTGGTCTTTTGCAGCTATTGTGTTTTGTTTCTTTCCTGAATATCTTTCGAATGTAAATGGGTTTCAGGTCCCTTAAAACCTATTTTTACTTAATAAAAAACAAATATTATGTGTATGACCCACTTATGTATGTTCATAGATGTCACATGTAAGTGTAATGGTCAATATGTGTCTAAAATACATGTAAATAATGATGATTATGATGAAAAAGATGCATAAACTAACAAATGAAAAATGATCATGATCATTAGGGCTTACCTAAATTCATTAGGGTTCTCCTAGGTTTATTATGGTTTAATATAGGCTTCTTAGTCTATATTTATCCTTTCATCCTCATTTGACAATTTTTTCACACTTAGGATACTCAAGGGACACTGCTACAGTATGATACTGAGTGTTCGAACAAGTTGAGAGTCAAAAAAGGATCATAACTAGGGTAAAACCACCTAACCAAACATGTTGGAACCGACGGTTCGTGATCATGACAAGAAGAACAAGAATTAGGCTTCGTTGTAGTTTTTCATTGAATGCCAATTTTTGCATTAGCTAAAAAATCATTGCCATGTGAAAAATGCTTTGAATCTTGAAAACCTAAGATAGGCTATTGTAGAGGGGCCTCACATTAGCCTGTAGGTTCATAAGTGCCACAGATTCTAAGAAACAACCTATCATAGTGATAATTTTTCACACTTAAGGTGCTCAAGGGACGATGCTGCTACAGTATGGCACTGAGTGTGCAACCGAGTTGGGAGGTAAAACATGAGCATGCCTAAGGTAAAACCAACTAATTAGATGTATTGGAACTGATGGTTCACACCCATAATGAACAAAATGATAATTAGGCTTCATTGCAACTTTTCATTGAATGCCTATAACAATTTTTATATCAATTGAAAAATTGTCTCCCTAAGAAAACCACTCTAAATATTGAAAATATAAGACAGGATATTGTAGAGGGGCCTCATGTGACCTTGTAAGTTCAAATGGGTCATTATCAAGTGCCATGGATTCTAAGAAACAACCTATCAAATTTTGACAATTTTTCACACTTAGGGAGTTTAAGGGATGATGTTGGTACGGTATGGCACTGAGTGTTAGACCAAGTTGGGAGGAAAAATAGGAGCATGCCTAGGATAAAACCACATAACTAGACAAAATGGAACCAATGGTTCATGCTCACGATGAACAAAATAATAATTAGGCTCTGATGCAACTTTTCATTAAATGCCTCTTAATAATTTTTGTGTCAATTGAAAAAATGGTGCTCTACAAAAACTGCTTTGAATCTTGAAAATATGAGATAGGCTATTGTAGAGGGACCTCATGTGACCTTGTAGGTTTAGATGGTGTTGGAATCAATGAACACTGAAAGTGGAGGGGGGGGTGAATCATTGTTCTGTAATATTAAACATTCGTTAACTGATTCATAATCCACTTGAAGCAACTAAATGAAAGATAGATGCAAAACATGAAGCAAGCAATCACCAATACCATAACACCAAAAATTTTACGTGGAAACCCAGTTAAGGAAAAAACCATGATGGGATTATAAACCACAATATTAATATACTCTGCTAAAAGTATAAAAATATTACATAAGGGAAATGCACATGCATTCAGGCACACTGCCTATAGCTCATTGCTCAATTTACAAATAAGGGCTACAACCCCGGAAGACTCACTGCCTTGCAATTTTTTTGTAAGAGATTAAAATGATGTTTGAGATATGAATTAGCATCAATAAATTCTTGTATATAGTTTTGGTTAAGCATAAAATATTGTATCTCAAACAACTCTTTGATATTGCTCTATTTTGATATACCGCTTCAATCTGAACCACAATTCTAACATGTGTGCACATGAAACTATGTAAAATTGATCATACCCATATCTCATATCCTTTTCATCATCATCATCATCATCGTCATCATCATCAGCAGTAGCAGTAGCAGCAGCATCGTCAGCATCATCATCATCATCATCATCATCATCATCATCATCATCATCATCATCATCATCATCATCATAATCATCATCATCATCATCATCATCATCATCATCATCGTCGTCGTCATCATCGTCGTCATCGTCGTCGTCGTCGTCGTCATCGTCATTGTCATCGTCATCATCATCGTCATCGTCGTCATCATCATCATCATCATCATCATCATCATCATCATCATCATCATCATCATCATCATCATCATCATCATCATCATCATCATCATCATCATCATCGTCGTCGTCATCATCGTCGTCATCGTCGTCGTCGTCGTCGTCATCGTCATTGTCATCGTCATCATCATCGTCATCGTCGTCATCATCATCATCATCATCATCATCATCATCATCATCATCATCATCATCATCATCATCATCATCATCATCATCATTATCATCATCATCAACATCATCATCATCATCATCTAAAATGATTAAATAAACCTTTCTTATATATATTTGCATCACAATTTTAGAACCCTTTCATGTCGGATTCAAGAACATGACACAAAATATGAAATGTGTAAATAAGTCAACTCAAATCCATCTCCAGTGCATATGCAGACCAAAAAAAAATATCCACATGCTTCCCACATGATAGATCATCAAACTCAAATGCATAATCAATCAATAAAATTCATAAAATGAATTATCACACGTTACAACTGATATGCACTGTTCTTATGAATAACCAGTTTACCAGATCTTCCAAATTACATCAAACTCATCATAGGAGGCCAAAATCCTAAAATAAGGTAAATTACATGTTCTCAAACCTTCCCCAAAATCTGCAAAGCAAAATACTTAACCAAAATAATCTGCCAACCAAAACATTGAACATTCTATCAGATGCCCCGTTTTCTTACCGGACCTCACTGGACTCAATCAATCTTTCGGAATAATCACATCATTAACTATGGATACCAAATATGATATGATTTTCCATCAATGACAACATCCCATCATACATTCAGTGTCTCTTGCCAATGATCTCCCCCTTTGGCATTGATGGCAACACTTAGTGAGAAATGACTAAGTGTTAGACCAAAACCAAAATTATAACTACTAGACTCCAAAAATCAATAGCTTCCCCTAAGATCAAATTTTTTCACTTATCTACTCTCCCCTTTTGACATCAATGGAAAAGCTAGAGTTCCGGAAACCAAAAAACCAAGCCAAAAATGCTATGTACACAGTCCCTTTATACTCACAAAAATTTGAAGATGTCAGCATAAGAATTCTTCAAGGAATTTAGATGACTATCTCAGCTCTTCTTGAGACTCTCCATCATAGTTATGAGCCCACTAAACAAATATGCAAGTGCCTCTACTGACTTGAGAATGGATGGCTCTGAGGATTTCATGGCAGCTTGAGTATCTTCCAAACCACTAAGCATAATATCGATTTTAGGAGTAATAAGGCTCCTAAGTTCACTAACTTGACCAATTATTTTCTCCTTTTCTTGATTCAGACTACTAATTTTCTCAAGAAAAGATATTACTTGTTTTTCATGACTACCCAGGGAGACTGATAATGGATCAAATGAATGAGATAATTTGACAAGTTGATCATCATGCTCTTGGGAATTTTTCTCAATATTCTGAGCAAACCTAGATAGCATTAGACATGACTTGTAAATATTTCCTCCCTCAGATAGTGCATCTTGAATGCCTTTTATACCCATATCTAAGGTGATTCTATCATCTACAACTATCTTCTTTAGAGTCTAAAACCTTCTTGCATGAAACTCATTGTGGACCCTCTCTTCAATAGATCTCTCAAGTGATTAAAAGTGACTATCCACAAAATATTAGGCTTTTCAGTTGATTGGATGGGTTGTTTGATAAGTCCTTCTAGAATGAGGGCATGAGTTTTTCAAAGACATCAAATGCCAAAGTAATCAACTCACTATTCTTTGCATATGATTTTACCAAATCTTCACTTAGTTTTGCTTGAGCGAATGCTTCTAGTTTAAGTGCCTAAACAGGGGTTAGAGAAGCAAGGTTAATGGGGCCTTGAGTAAATTTTGGATCCTCTACATAGATTTTATCCCCCTTGACTAGATCCTCAATGTCTCTTTCCTCAGATGCAACCTTAACTTCTATCTTCTCTTGGTCAGCATCCTTCTCATTATCATCGGCATCATTTTGAATGTCCTTACCTCCAACAACTCCAACTGCTTCCAGAACCAGTTTAGTTGAATGTCTTTCCAAAATAGAAGGTTCCTCACTTTTATATTCATCTCCTAGGGATGACATACCTAGAGGAATTCCAAAATAGACTTAACATCTTCTTGAGATTTTTTAGGTATCACCTCATACTGGTTATCCAACATTATTGCTCTCAAAATTTATTTAGTTTCCTTCCTAATTTAGTTACTTTTACCAATCATAATTTTGTTTACTCTTTTCTTTCTTCTGAATTTTTCTTTGTTTTCTTCAAGAATCCTATCAACTTCTATCTTTTCTATTACAAGATAGAGTTGGACCAATATATATTTCCTTATCCTTTCTTCTTCTATCTTGGCAGTTTCTTTCCTCATTTCTAGAATGTCATACAAGCTCCGAGGAATCTCTGACATTATTTCAATTAAAGCTCTATTATATTTATTCAGATATTCAACAATGATGCTTCTTCTAACGTTCTCTTAACAACATCATCTAACAACTCACAATATTTAGAAATAGGTGTAAGGTTACCTTCCTTAATGATGGTTTCCTTAACCTTCCTTATAGTCATAATGGGGTCATCTAATTGGGTCCTCTTACTGGGTTGCTTCTCACCAGATGATTTGTCTTTGACAACTTTGATAGTTTTAGCACTTTGCTTTATTTCCTTGATAGCATCATTTGACTTGGTTTCTTCTTCATCATTAGGGATCAGTACTCTGACTTGACCTCTCTTCCTCTTACCTTCACCAGATGGTTTGACTTGAGGCTTAGGTGAACTGACAAGTTTCTGACCACCGAGTGTGGGTGCAAAACCCCTTTGGTTTCTTAAGATTAGGTATAGGAGCTTCCATTTTAGCCTTCTTTGGCTTAACCATATCTTCTTCTTTCAAAAAATTTCTCTCCCTAGCTCTTCAGACCACCTCTTTGGTGATTCCCATATTTTCCACCAGTTGATCAACTTCTTTCCTGACTTTCCTTTGCATATTAGGATTCTCGAACTTAGAGTGTAAGTCCAAGCTCTTCTCTTTGTAAGTCCTAAACCTTTCCTCAAATGTATCCACAAGTTTTTTTAATAGGTGTTGAGCATATACATCAATAATTTTTTCTTCAACCTCATACCCACCATGGGCATGATCCATGAAGTTCTAGGCTCTATAGCTTCCATAAGACATTGGTTCGTATCAACCATAAAGCATATTGTGTCTTCATATTTTTCCACAATCTCCTTAGGGATTCTCTCATGGCTCTACATCATGTTTTGAAATGTTTTAAAGTATCCCCAAAGAATGTCATTCATGACTGTAGCATCTCCAAGACCATAAAGTGTTTCTTTGATTTGTACTGCTACCGCCCTATCATAGGCCCACCGCACCTTCCCAACTCTTGGAATCTCATTCATAAAGTAGAAATAGACATATAATCAAGGTTCCAAATTTGAATACATGATTCTTATCTTGTTTAATTTTATTCAAATTACTCAATAGCTCTCTCCGAAGCACTTCACAAAATTGGTACTTTTTACCTTCATTCAATATATGATAAGTTGCATAGATAGTTGTACCAGATACTAAATTGTCTCAGCTAGACTGATATAATTCATAACCCATCACCATAGATACAAATCTGACATGATATTTAACAATATCATTAATTATCATCGACCTGCTATCAAATTGGGAACCAGCTGCCTCAGTTACCATTTGATTGTAACATTCCTTAAAGTAGGAACCTCATGGACTAAGCTTAATCAAGTTATTGCCTTAATTTCACTCTGGTCTATCTTGTAAGGTTTGTCAAGCCACATGAATACATCATGTATTCTACTTCGAACATATCAAACCCACTCTATCTCATTGAACACCAAAAAATTAACAAACTGTGTCAAACCCTTCTCCTCAATTGATTTGAATTTAGGTTTTAGGTTACCCATTCCATCAATCATGTTCTTTGTGTACAAATCCAACATTTGGGTACTTTTGAGCTCTTCAATGTTACAGTGGGTGTAAACCCTAATATCTTCCACATGAAATACTCCATACAAAATGGATGAAAAAGAACCATTCAGATCATCTTCCATAGACTTATAAGGATGCTTCTTGAAGTTAGGTCTAGCTCTTTCAGTAACATCTACCAACAATGGGGTCGCAATACTAGAGGATGCCATATTTGAAAATTTAGGCTTCAAACTAAAAAATTAAAAGAGTCAACCAATAAATACTTCTCAATCGGATGCAAGATCAGATGATGAATGTTATATTTTCTCTGAATCTCTGGAAATTCTACTCTTTTTCACTCTGTTTCTTTCTCGCTTTGAATGCAAAGTGAGAAATGAAAGGTTGATTTTATTTTTATTTACAACATAATAAACTTTTAAGTATAATAAATTATCTTAACCCTAACACTTTTGGATACCCTTCATACTAACACATCTTCAAGAAGTCTTTTGCAGATCATCAAATGCTTCCAAAAAAAATTTCACTGAATTTGTAATTAACAAATAGTCATTTGTAGCCTGTCGGAACTAGGTACAGATATACAATAGGGGGTTTGTAAGCTTTTTCATGAAAATCTCCCCCTAAGGCTAGATGCCTTAGCTTAATTACCGGATGAGATTCCAGCATTGGAATCAGGTGCAAACCCACTTCCCGCCTCTGAATTAGTCTTCTTAACCCATGTCTTCTTCATCTGATATGTGATCTCTTCAACTTTAGCTTTACCCTTCTCATATGGATTCTCATCTTTGTTCGTATCTTCCAGACCTCTCCTATTCATATTTTTGCTTCTATAATATTTTGCAATGTGACCGGATTTGTTGAAAGTATAGAAAACAAAATTTCCTTGCATAGGCCTAAAATTCATCTAATTTCTTCTTGTTTTGCACTAATTAGCAATATGTCCAAACAATCCACATGCATAGCATCTGACATTTCTTCTACTTTTAAAATTATTCATCACAGTTTTGCATACATTTGCCTTGTGATCATATTTATTGTATTTGAAACATTGATCAGTAAAACATGAAGCATTATTGATAATCCTATTTCTGCATTGACTAGCCATATGACCAAATTTATTGCAAACAATGTAGTTACCAATGAATTTATGAGCATTGGGTTGCCTTGTTGGAGGCTTTCTTGAGTTGTTCTTTTGTTGAGTTGATTTGAAGCTTTTACCTTTCTCAAAACTGAATCCTTGAGTGTCATTAGGATTATTCTGGCTTGCAAGCATTTCATCTAGTCTGGCCGAACTAATCCAAAACTTCTCCTTATACTCATTTATATCATCAAGATAATATTTGAGAAGGAGGACCTGCTTCCCAAGATCTTCCTCATGTTCTCTATCATTTTGAAGGTCACTTATCAATTGTCCATTCTCATCTTCAAGTCTGTAACATTCTTTAGATTTGTCTTTCAGAGACTGAGCAAGTTTTTCTTCATTTTTCTTCCTTTCTTCAATCTCCTTGGTCAATTTCATTACTATAGCTTCCATTTCATTTTTTTGAACTGCATTAGCTCTAGCAAGTTTCTCACATTCTTCTATCTTTTCCTTCAGGGCTTCTTCATCAATGCTTTGACTTTCTTTCTCCTTTAGCTTATCAACAAGTTCATTTCTCTTATCCTTTGACTTGTTTAGTTGATCTTTCAGTGATTCAATGAAGTTCTCATCATCTTTAAGATTTGATTTCAATTCCCGGACCTCAGCTTTGGACTGATCAAGATCATCAAGTGCAACAAAAAATTGTTGTCTCATATTATTGAAATCCATTGATTCACTTTTCGATATCTACCTCAAGTTGTTAGGCTCCTATCGAGGAACTAGGCTTTGATACTAATTGTTGGAATCAATGAACACTGAGAGGTGAGGGGGAGTGAATCAACCTTTTGCAATACTAAGCATTCATTAACTAATTCATAATCCATTTGAAGCAACTGAATGAAAAATAGATGCAAAATATAAAGCAAGCAATCACCAATACCATAACACCAGAAGTTTTACGTGGAAACCCAATTAATGAAAAAACCACAGTGGGATTCTAATCGACAATATTAATATACTTTTCTAAAAGTATATAAATATTGCATAATGAGAATGCACATGCATTTAGGCACACTGCCTAGAGCTCAGTGCTCAATTTACAAATAAGGGCTACAACCCCAAAAGGCTCACTACCTTACAAAATGTTTGTAAGAGATTGCAATGAGGTTTGAACTATGAATTAGCATCAACAAATGCCTATATATAGTTCTAGTCAGGCACAAAATATTGTATCTCACATAACTATGCAATACTACTTTGTTTTGATATACCGCTTCAATCCGGAACACAATTATAACATTTACACACGTGAAACTATGCACAATCGGTCATACCCATCTCTCATATCCTTTTCATCATCATAATCATATAAAATGATCAAATAAACCTTTCTTATTTATATCTGCGTCACAATTTTAGAACCCTTTCATGTCGGCTTCAAGAACGACACAAAATATGAAACGTGTAAATAAGTCAGTTCAAATCCATCTCCAATACATATGCAGACCAAAAAAAAAAGTCCACGTGCTTCCCACATGAAATATCATCAACCTCAAACACATAATCAATCACCAAAATCAATCTATAAAATCCACAAAATGAATTATCACACGTTACAGTTGATATGCATTGTTCTTATCAATAGCTAGTTTATTAGATCTTCCAACTTACATCAAACTCATCAATGGCAGCCACAATCATGAAATAAGGTAAATTAAATGATCTCAAACATTCCTCAAAATCCACAAAGAAAAATACTTAACCAAAATAATCCGCCAACCAAAACATTGAACATTTTGTCATATGTCTTATTTTCTTACTGGACCTCACCAGACTCAATCAATCTTTAATCAATCTTCAATCAATCTTCCAGAATAATCACATCATGAACTATGGATACCAAATCTGATATGAGTTTCCATCAATGACAACATCCCATCATACATGTAATGTCTCTTGCCAACAGATGGATCATTTGCAAGTGCCCTAGTTCCAAGAAAAAACCTATCAAATTTTGACAACTTTTTGCACTTAGGGTGCTCAAGGGACGATGTTGCTATGGTATGGCAATGAGTGTCTGACTGAGTTGGGGGGAAAAATAGGAGCATTCCTAGGGTAAAACCACCTAAGAAGACATGTTAGAATTGATGGTTCATGCCCACAATGAATAGAATGAGAATTAGGCTTCATTGCAACTTTTCATTGAATGCCTCTAATGATTTTTGTGTCAACTAAAAAATTGTTGCCCTACAAAAACCTCTCCAAATATTGAAAATTCAAGATAGGATATTATAGAGCGACCTCATGCAACCTTATAGGTTCAACAAATCATTCACAAGTGCCACGAATTTTGAGAAACAACCTATTAAAGTTCAACATTTTTTTGCACTTAGGGTGCTTAAGGGACTATGCTACTATGGTATGACATTGAGCATTCGACCAAGTTGGGAGGAAAAATAGGAATATGCCTAGGATAATATTGCCTAACTGAATGTGTTTGAACTGATGGTTCACACCCATGATGAACAAAACGAGAATTTGGCTTCGTCACAACTTTTCATTGGATGCTTATGAGAATTTTTATGTCAACTGAAAATTCACTGCCCTATGAAAAGCACTTTGAATCTTGAAAATACGAGACAATATATTTTAAAGGGATCTCACATGACCTTGTAGGTTTAAACAGGTCATTTGCAAGTGCCACAAATTTTGAGAAACAACCTATCAAAGTTTGATATTTTTTCCCACTTAGGGCGCTCAAGGGACAACACTGCTATGGTATGGCATTGAGCATTCAACCAAGTTGGGAGGAAAAATGAGAGCATTCCTCGATTAAAACCACCTAACCAAACATGTTGGAACTGATGGTTTTCACCCATGATGAATAGAATGAGAATTACGATATGTTGCAGCTTTTCATTGAATGCCTTTGATGATTTTAACGTCAACTAAAAAGTCACCGCTCTACAAAAACCACTCTAAATATTAAAAAATATGGGATCTATTTTAGGGGGGGCTCACATGACCCTATAGGTTCAAATGGATCATTCTCAAGTGCCATGAATTCTAAGAAACAGCCTATCAAAGTTTGATAATTTTTCACACTTAGGATGCTCAAGGGCCAATGTTGCTATGGTATGGAATTGAGTGTTTGACCGAGTTGGGAGGAAAAATAGGAGAATGCCTAGGGTAAAACCACCTAACTAGACTTGTTGGAACTGATGGATCATTCCCACAATGAAAATAACAAGAATTAGGCTCCATTGCAACTTTTCATTGAATGCCTTTGACGATTTTTGCATCAACTGAAAAACTGTTGCCCTACAAAAAATACTTAGTATCTTGAAAATATGAGATATCCTATTTTAGATGGGCCTCACATGACCCTGCAGGTTTAGACAGCTCATTCACAAGTGCCATAGATTCTGAGAAACAACTTTATTAAAGTTTGACAATTTTTCGCACTTAGGGCGCTCAAGGGACAATGCTGCTATGGTATGACACTGAGCGTTTGACCAAGTTGGGAAGCAAAATAGGATCACTCCTCGGATGAAACCTCTTAATAAAACATGTTGTAATCAATGATCTATGCCACAATGACTTGGAAATTTTGTAATTACTTGTCCTTCATCATTATTAAGCATAATTAACCATACTTATTACATCCACATAAACAAATAATTTGTTTAGCTCAAATATGTCAAAGAACATAGGTGGTAGAACATGATATCAAATCCAATTTTGTTTACTTTTCATTTTTCATTACTAATCATCCATGTTATGATTAATAACAATACCAATATGGTCATTAAATTTGGTGAAGTTGCCCAAGGCAACCAAATTTAACACTTAAGATCTAGATGGAACAAATTATATTGAATCTCAAGATTAAATAAATAACATTCTATTGTTTATTATTTAACCATTGTTCATTATTACAATCAAGATTAAAATTTCAAAGAATGAATCCATTCACATGAGGAACACATTATATCAAATCTCAACTTCTATATATCAAATTGTCAAATAATTACAAGTCTATGTCCATATGTACAAAGATGGCATAAATGCCAACTAAAATAAAATGTATATCCATATATGTAAGTGTATGTCCATATACAATATGCATTCCAAATAGACATGAATGTATCCCAAAATGTCTCTAACAAATCCTAAACTACTGATGGATCATCAAAATCGATCCTCTTCGAAGCACTCTTTGGTTCTAAAGAATCCTATACAAGAAAAATTTATACCATAATTGAGATTAGTTTTATTAAATATTATTTACATGTTTGAAAAGTTAATTTCAAAAACATTGAACTATAATTGAACTCTAAAACTGAATACTTGATTACCTCAAGTTCGTGTCTTCTCTTAGGACAATCGAGAGTCCAAGAATATGCTTGTGGTAGAGAATGGATGTTATCAAGATTTTCGTAGACAACCTATATATGTTCACAAACATAGCATTGATCCAAGTTAGCATATAATTGTCAGTGCTAGGAACATATCTACTGAACACAAAATAAAATAAACACATGTACCTGGGGCATCTCTTCTTCTACTTCTTCAGGTATTGTAGAAGTAGTCAAAAAGGATGTGAAGCCAATAATTCTTTGTACGTAAAACAAAAATTATGTGAAACTATCAATCTATGTAGACACGTATAATCATTATACGCTATTTGAGCTCTTCATTCAAACATATTTATGTTCAATTACCTTTCCCTTGTCTCTAAATGTGCTTCCAGAGTCTAGATTGCATGGCACCACACTCACATTAGGTGTCCTACAAGAGTAAAATGAGATAAACATGTAAGTTAATATATAATTTAATTAATGACAATTTAAATGGAAAGAATGTATATAATAAAAAATGTAAATGATTAGGTGCAAAAATATATAACATGTAGTTGTCAAGGCCAAATGAAATTGAGAGGGTGGCGTCATGAACCTGTGATAACTCCTCCTCAGACATCAACTGTTAAATAGACCATGTATATAAACATTAGTACTTAATACTATCTCTTATAAATATTTATTTAAAATAAAATTCACTATGAAATTACAATTTAAGTCTTACCACTATATTGCCAGTGTACAATGAAGGTACCTCCTTGTCTCTAGCATGCGAGGACTCCCTAGGGTGTGCTCCAATCCTTGTCATATCATCTGGTGCATTGGCCATCTCATGCACCTTGTAATTAGATGTGTTGATGGGATGATCAACAGGTTGTCCAAGAGGACCTAAGCATACCTGATGGAACACATTGCAATTATGTGGTACACAAATATGTGGACATGAGGAGGATGTTTTAGTGCCACTTGATCCACTGATAGCATTACCCTCATGTGGTTGAGATAGTGTCGCAACCTGAGAAACCAAAAGGCTACTCAATGAGTGAATAGATGATATAGTATGTGATGTTGCCTCAATATTAATATCTAGAGGTTGTACTAGAGGTGGGAAAGAAATATGAGGAGGGGGAACATATGGGCCCTGTACTACTCGAACTAACCTAGGTCTATCCTAGGGCATACCTCCCCCCATGCCTTGGAAATACTTGATGTCAAATTAGTTGACATGCTTGCCTAAAATAAACTTGGCATATAATTTCTTGATGAAGTAAAATGACACATTGAGATTGTTGTTGGGTGGTCTATCAAAAACCATCCACCAACAATCCCAAAAGTTATTTCACATAGCATAATTTTGATACCATTTGATGGAATTTTTTGATTTTTTCACATCTACAAGTTGTTTCATGCAAGGATTAACAAACAGGGTGGCAATTTTATCTTTAGATATCTTGAGGTTCTTCACCTTGTCATAGGACAATCCATTCACATATTTTCCCCTCATGGCCTCTCACCACAAAAGAATGACATTGTGCTCAGTAGTGATGGTTTCTACATTGGATATTATTGCATTTAGTGTAGCTAACATGGGGGATAGATAGGGGATTGTGCTATAGACAATAACAATTCCCCTCAATTGGTCCAAATTTTGACCAACTAACCCATGAATTGAGGGTGGGTTTGGTAACAGAGGGTTTTGTGGTTGTAGCGATTGTGGCGGTTGTGGGTTCTCATTATTATCAGCCATTTTACCTAATTGAAGTTGAAAATTTTGATTTAATTAACAAATTTCAAACAACATAACGTATTAGAAATAAAATACCTAATTTATAACTAAACAATCAAAAAATGTGAATGAATGATAAAAGGACAAGGAAATTAAAAAAATCATACCTGATGCCTGGATTTGATGAAAATTTGCTTGAGGAATTAGATATTATATTTCTCTAAAACACCAAAGTTGTGGGTAAAAATGACCCATGAGCAACCATGGTCTAGTATTTTAAATACCCATAGGTATCAGACATCTGATAATATTGGATATCCGATACCTTTGTTTTCATGTTTTTGAAAATATGATTTATTATTATTAATATATGATAATATATATTAATAATACATATTAATAATATATAATATATAATATATTATTCATATATTATATATAATATAGATCGTATATTATATAATATATATGACAGCTAATATTGGATATCTGATACTATTGGATATCTGTTATGCTTTGGCTTTTTCCATGGCTACATGTACTGACATCCAAGCCAAGATTTCTCACATTTTTGGGCGAGTGGAAAAGTTTTTTTTTCATACCATCACTTTTGGCCCCTCGTGATCATGCACATACCCTACTTAGTTATTATTTTCTAGGTGTTTTGGGTACTTAATAGGCCAACTAGATATACAAAACCATTGAATTTAACTATTATAATGTTGAAATTGAACATGATTAATTGATTGTGTTTGAGTTTTGGTCTTTCCATCAATATAGTTTCATAGAAGGTGAAATGGAACTCTTTAATTACCCAATAAAAAAATTAAAAAAATAAAATATTGAAGTCACCACACTTACTAATGACCCATAAACAAATTTTAAAAGAGTAGGTTGCAAAATAATTAACTTATATTGAAATATAACTTAAGAATTCCTAAAATTTCACTTGTAAATTCTTTAAAAAAAAATACATGAAAGTTATATAATATTAAAAAATAGATTTCAACTTTTAAAATATTCTATATAAAATTATTGTTTAAATGACCAAATATATTGCGTAGGTCAACAATTCACTAGTTTATAGTGTGCACATTAAACATTATATTAAGTAGTGTTTTTAAAATAAATAAAAATGCATGCAAGTTATATAAATACATATGATGTTAAGTAGAGAGACATCCAAGGCCCAAGAAATCATGATCTATATTTTATGGTTCCTTCTTAAACAAAAAAAAAATCTAAAATGACATACATTTACCAAAATCAACAAAACTAGAAGGCATAGAAGAGAATGCAAGCCATTTAAGTATATATTTATTTGTATTTGTTTCAAAGAAATACTCATAATAGTGATGCAATGCATGCCACGTTCAATAGTCAATATTTTTCTTATCCACTAAAATTATGTTTTTTCCAATGATTTTATAGTATAAATCACATAAAAAAATAGTATCCATCATTAAATACAATTACATAGCAATAAATCATACAAAATGTGTACCAATCAATCATATATACATAGTAAAAATTATATATACACAAGAAAACATCATATATACATAACAAAAAATATACATAACATATAAGTTTTTTAAACAACTAAAAAAAAGAAAGAAAAAGGAAGAAAAATAAATAACTGGATTTTTGCAATTTTGAGACTTTGGTAGGCTCGCTGAGAGTTTCTTCTGAGCTTAAGCACCAATTTCTAAATGATAGGGGCTCCAATTTTTGCAACTTTTATATAAATTTTTTTTAGCCTAAATAGGTTCGACCAAAAACATTTCAGTTGAAAGTGTTTTGGTCAAAACTATTTCGGCCAAAAATATAGTGCCATTAGGCATCATGTATCTACCACATAGTTTCGATCAAAACACTTTTGGTTGAAACCCTTTCATTCAAAATTGTTTGATTGGCTCGAAATATGACACGACTTTGTGTTTTTACCCAAGGGTTAGGTTTTCTGTAGGGGTTAGGGTTTCTAAAGCATTATTGATCACAATATCTAGGGCATGACATTAGTCATAACATGGGAAATCATACTCGAACTGGGTACAATGGGTAAGGTATAGTGCAAATTGTCCCTTGGGGTGATATATCCTCATAACCTCCATTGGGGAATAACTTTGACCTATGAGACCAACTGGAAAAATTCCTAGTACCACTAGTACATTTGGGCCTAATTTCTGACGGTTATTTGTCAGAAGTCTGACGACACCAAATCGGACTTCCGACCAACTTAAGCGTCGAAAACTTGTCGTCGGTCTTCCCGACGATGCCATTTGTGTCAAACGTCCAACGACGTTATGAACACTTCCAATGGCAACTATGTTTGCTCCCCCAGCCAAAAAATTTGACGGATTATGGTCGGAATTCCAACGGATGCTATGTTTTCTCCTCGACGACTATCCGACATGGAAGTGACGTCGGATATACAACATCTTTGTCAGATGTTTATTTAGTTGTCTTTAGAATTCCGATGGTATCAGATGATATGGGTTAGATGGGTTTTTTGTTGGTGCATGAAAGCATTGAATGAGTTCTACTTTTAAAAATTGCATAAAACATTTTTTATTTATTTGATTTAGTGTTATTTGCAAAAAAATATTATCAATGATGTTTCCTTTCTCCAAGAATTGTCTAGGATCTTTCTGTCAAATAATATGTAACATCCAATGACTAAATATTTTATTTACAAATGCTTTTTTTATCTAATTATCATCTAAGCGTGAATTAAAATTTATATCTATACAAAAGAGGAACATACAAGCTGAAGACTCATGTGCAAGTAAATTTCGTAAAAGAAAGCAAGAAAGCATTATCTTAAATGACATGGAAACAAGCTCATCGGCTGCCTAGAAGAGAGCAATTGGAGAAAAGTAGATGAAAGTGTTAAAGGGTGATAAATACATAGAGAGTATGCAATACAAACAAACAATGTCTGGAGTGTGTGATGTGACGTCTCTAATTTATGTCTGGAGGGACTAATTGGTTTTGGAGTTCCTGGGAAACCTATTGGGCCACGCTTGGAGGAAATCAATGTGTTCATGCAAGGAGCACCTTTTTTCTATTATGAGAATGATGCTTTTGCACCGAAGGATATTTGAAAGGAAATATCCGAAAATTTCTATAGTGTGGAACCAAAGTTGGCGGACTCGAAGTACATTTCAGCTTCTAGAAGACCAAGAGGTTATGTACACAATCTCCCAATAGAAGGGCAATTTCAAGCATTACCTCTCCCCCCCATGACTATTCAAGAAGCACTTCCTTAGACAAAGTACTATTGGCCTCCATGGGATCAAAGAAAAAATTGAAGCATAGACTCTAGATGATGTGGTGGTGTCCTTTGTGAAGAACTCTGCACTATAATTGAAAATTCATGATGGAAATTGCAAGATAGTGAATAGAAATACATTCTTGAAAAGTGGGAAGAATGGATCTTGGTTTGGGTGGGGCCAGGTCAGGTGGCTCCTCTAGAGGTTGATGAGATATAAATCATATTAGGATTTGAAAAAGATCACACTCATGGAACTTCATGTACGACTGATCGATTGCGTTGTTTGGGTAATGCATTCCAAATAGATACAATTGCATACCATTTATCTATCTTGATTAAATCGTTTTATCCTGATAGAATTAAATTAAAGTTCTTTCTCTATTTTATGGTGATCTCTAGAGTAGAGGTTTCTTTGCATCAACCTGGGATACATTTAACTTGTGTTGTATCTATGGAAATATGTATCCTAGGTTGATGCAATGCAACCTATGCTCCACCAATATCAGATAGAAGAGAAAGTACTTTAATTTAATGCCATCAAGATAAAATGCTTTACTCAACACAGATAAATGGTATGCAATTGTATCTATTTGGAATGCATTACCCAAACAACGCAATCGATCAGTCACACACGAAGTTCTGCGAGTGTGATATTTTTCAAATCCTAATATTATTTCTATCTCGTCAACCTCTAGAGGATCCACCTAACCTGGCCCCACCCAAACCAAGTTCCATTCTTTTCACTTTCAAGAATGTATTTTATTTCACTATCTTGCAGTTTCCCTCTTAAATTTTCAATTATAGTGTAGAGTTCTTCATGAAGGACACCACCACATCGTCTATAGTCTAGCAATTCAATTTTTTTCTTTGATCCCATGGAGGCCAATAGTCCTTTGTCTGAGAAAGTGTTTCCTAAATAGTTATGGGGGGGAGGGGTAATTCTTGAAATCTCCCTTCTATTGGGAGATTTGTACATAACCTTTTGGTCTCTTGGAAGCCAAAAAGTACTTCAAATCCCCCAACTCTGGTTCCACACTATACAAATTTTGGAATATAGTCTTCCAAATATCCTTTAGTGAAAAAGCATCATTCTCATAATAGAAAAAAGGTGGCCCTTGCATGAACACATTGATTTCCTCAAACCGTGGCCCAATAGGTTTCCTAGGAATTCCAAAACCAGTTAGTCCCTCCGGACATAAATTAGAGATGTCACATCACATACTCCAGACATTGTTTGTTTGTATTGCATACTTGTTATGTATTTATCACCCTTTAACACTTTCCTCTTCTTTTCTCCAATTGCTCTCTTCTAGGCAGCTGATGAGTTTGTTTCCATGTCATTCAAGATAATGTCTGCTTGCTTTGTTTTACAAAATTTACTTGCACATGAGTCTTCATCTTGTATGTTCTGCTTCCACACAGATATAAATTTTAATTCACGCTTAGATGATAATTAAATAAAATAAGCATTTGTAAAGAAAATATTTAGTCATTGGATGTTACATATTATCTAACGGAAAGATCCTAGATCCAATTCTTGGAGAAAGGAAACATCATTGATAAACTCTTTTTCAAATAACATTGAATCAAATAAATTAAAAATGTTTCATGTAATTTTTAAAAGTAGAACTCATGCAATGCTTTCATGCACTGACGACAAAGCCGTCTGACCCATGCCATTATCCATAATAGAACAAATCACTATAATAGGCTATTATAAAGAATCTATACAAAAATATGAAAGAACATTAAATTACCATTACAAACCCATAAACCATTAAATAGTGAAAATAGATATAAATTTGTAAATGTCTCCCTACAAACACCACAACCATAACCAAAACAAAACAAAAAATCTTACCCGCAAAAACTAAGTAGCTGGTGAGTTGCAAGTCTACAACATCTCTCAGATGATCGAACCATTTCTTAATTTTGTTCTTCTGATTAGTCAATGGATTTAGTTGCATGTACAAGTTTTCTCTTTGAAGCCTTTTGTTTCCTTCTGCATCATTCTTCATGTCTTATGTATTGGATAGTTGTACAATTTGTGATGCTATAATATCTATGTGGCCCTTAATAATATATTTAGTATATTTAGGCCATTTCCTTTAAAACATGTATGCTACCACTACATCCTTTACACTTTTCTAAAAAAGAAATTATGCTTTCTTGTAGTTGGATATGTGTTGTTGCACATATAATCACCAAAACTTCTAGTCTTTTCTCTTCCACCTTCTTCTCTACATCCTTCAAAACTTTGGCTTCTAATTTGAAAGAATGTTCCTTAGATCCATTAAGCATCAATTATTTTTTCTTTGCACTTGAAAAAGACTCATCCAAAAATACTTCTAGAAGTCCTTCATGAAGGAATTTCACTGCATCATTAATAAGTTATGATCCCTATATTTGAGACTTAATAAAATTCTTGTGAGTAGAATGGTGAAGTTTGTCACCCAAACAAATCATATGCAAGGGAGACAATCACTTAAGGTCCATCTGATCTTGAGACATTGATGCCCACTTTAGCATGTCACATCCTAAATTGACAAGACTCGTGATTGGGACCCAAAATATGACCCCTCATTTCTTGCCTCATGTGTGAGAAAAAATTCAAACACTTTATGTATGATTAAGTATAAAAGGAAGCCTACCATGTCATTTGAAGGGGTCTACCTAGAATTCAAGTGATCTCTTAATTATAAAATCAATTCAATTCCAAGTGAACAAGCAATCAAGCATTCATCAAGCATTGAAGGAGAATTCAAGTTAAAGCACAACATTCATGATCAACAATCTGCATGATGGCATTAAATTAAAGCTCTTTCTCTATTTTCTGGTGATCTCTGGAGAAGAGGTTGCTTTGCATCGACCTGGGATACATTTAACTTGTCTTGTATCTGTGGAAATATGTATCCTAGGTCGATGCAATGCAACCTCTGCTCCACCAATACTAGATAGAAGAGAAAGTACTTTAATTTAATGCCATTGGGATAAAATGCTTTCAAGACATATATTAGGTATAAAAGGAAGCCTACCCTATCATTTGAAGGGGTCTACCTACAATTCAAGTGATCTCTTAATTATAAAATCAATTCAATTCCAAGTGAACAAGCAAAAAAGCATTCATCAAGCATCGAAGGAGAATTCAAGTTGGTGCAGGTGCATTTGGAAGACCAAAGGACTCAATGAAGCCATTAAAGACTTTTTAAGGTCTTAGGAGTGAAGAGCCAATCAATTATTATGTCTTAAGGTCCATTATGTCCTTTAATGATGAAAATTGTAATAAGTTTGTAATTTGTCCTAAAGGGCCTGGTAAGGACCTTAGGACCAACAAAAAGATGTAATAGGAATTTATGTCTTAGGGAGTCTAGAAGAGTTTAGGCAAGTTCAATAAATCATTTCATGACCTTGTGTGTCATAAATTAAGATTTTTTGATCAAATGGTTGATGTAATGCTTTGTACGATAGAGAATGTTGGTGTACAGACTGGGACAAGCAATAACAACAAATTCTTGTTTTCTTGCAATTTTTTGGTGTTTTGGCTTATGGTAACTTTATCTTGAGTGTGTATTCAAATTCATAATGCATTGAAGAGACCTTTAACATCTTATTTTTAGGGAAGATGCACTGATAATCTATTTGTCTCAGACTTTAGACCAGTTGCATTGGCTGTTCTAACAGTTTTGTGCAATTTGGCATTTGATTTGGTTGCTTTACAATGAGAATGGTCATTCCATTAATGTAAAAGGCCTAATATTCATGGGATGGTACTCCTCTAACATGTACAATAAAGTACTAATAGCTTGATGTGAAGATTGGGTGAAGAACCGGGGTGATCACCAAAACAGTGAATGTAAGAGTGGAGAAATTGCTTGCTAAGGAGCAGCAGTAGCAAATTTGCCTTAAGGAGGGGCACATTTTATGATTGATGGTGTTTATAAATTTAAAATTAAAGGTGAATCCATCATCATTTGGATGGTATAGCATTTGGAAGAGGGGTATATGAGAAACCCTACTTTTAAGGGTTTGTGAGAGGCTAAATAAGGGATTTTGCATCTAAGAAGGTTAAACCTTGTAAATAATTGAATTTTCCTTAGTTTTGAATCATATTGGATGATTTTTGAGAGTTTGGAAGTCAGGGAGTTAAAACATTATATACTTCCTTTGTAAAATTGCCATTTTTGGAGTCCAAAAACAGTGCATAGTTACAGGACAGCATATACTTTCCAAAGAAACCATATGCAATCTTCTGGTATGTTTAAGAGAAGCCAAATGGGTGTCTTAATATCCAAATTTTTTGTTTATTTTTTTGGTAAAGTTGATAGAAAACAATTCATTTTCCTCGCTGGAGGGCTAATTGGGCAACTAGACCTAGAAGGCTAAAAACAGGGCTTTGCACTTAAATAAGTTCTTGGAACCACAAAACCAATTAAAACAACTTATTTGGAGGTAGTAAAAACATTCCATACCTTTGGAATCATCAACATTCATGATCAACAGTCTGCATGACATCCTAAAACCTTGTGTGAGGATTCAAGAAAGATTCATCAAGGTATCATGTTCAATTTTAAGCATTTTTAGATTAGATCTATCCTTTCCCTCAAAAGGAAAACATTATACTTCAAGGTTAATTCACAACCCGAGGTTTGACCTAGGAAATCCCCCATCAACAAACCTATTTTTCATCATTTTGTGTGTAGGAAATTGATTCAGGAGTTACATGTGAAGAATTTGGCAAAGTAAATGATGACAATAAAACTCAAATTTTGATGGCATGAAAATCATAAGAGTAGGCCATTTCACACCTCCTAGTCCCAATAATTTTTTACAACCTTTTGATAGTAGATTATGTGTGCCATCCTAATCCAAAAAGCATTCATTTTGTCTACATCTGATAGTCATTGCTAAAATCAGTTTAAAGTGTATTCATTTAGGGACCTTTCATAAAATATTCTCAACTTACACATCATAAAAGGATCTTAAAATATTCATTGTTTATAATGGTAAGAATTTGGTTGTTCCATACACCTTCCTTTACTATTTTAAATATATCATCGACCAAAATATTATGCAGCAGTCATATGGAGTGCATTTCATCTATTTTATGCCCAAAGATTTTATCATACCACTTTCTTTTCAAAGGCGACTGATCAATTGCGTTGTTTGGGTAATGCATTCCAAATAGATACAATTGCATACCATTTATCTATCTTGAAAGTCTTTTATCCTAATGGCATTAAATTAAAGTTCTTTCTCTAATTTTTGGTGATCTTTGGAGCAGAGGTTGCTTTGCATCGACCTAGGATACATTTAACTTGTGTTGTATCTACGGAAATATGTATCCTAGGTTGATGCAATGCAACCTCTGCTCCACTAATACCAGATAGAAGAGAAAGTACTTTAATTTAATGTCATCGGGATAAAATACTTTCAAGACATATATTAGGTATAAAAGGAAGCCTACCTTGTCATTTGAAGGGGTCTACCTACAATTCAAGTGATCTCTTAATTGCAAAAGAAATGAAGAGATAGTTGTAAAAGAGATATTATGGAAACATTAAACATAATTTAAATGAAGGCAACCAAAAGAATGCAGAGAGATGAGAAAAAACTCTATAGAGCAACTATTTTACATACCTCAAATACAAAATCGTAGGGTGGAACAATAAAAAATGGCAAATCAAGGAAAGAATGAAAGATCCACACCAAATTCTTATGCAATGTAGTCCAGTTGAAGGATTTTCATTCAACACAAGATAGTGAAGGGGTCATTATGATGATTTATTTGAAGGTTCATAAGTTAAAGGTAGTCACTAACATATAAAGAGTGAATAAATTGAAGAGCCTGATGAATTGCTAGCGTAGAATGAGGATGTATGATGTTAACAATAGCAAAATGATATTATGATGGTGGTGAAACTACAAAAAAAATTGATCATATTTTTATTGAAAATGAAAGAAACCACCTTGAGCTCATGAATGATAGGCATCATGTTGTAGAGTATCAACCCTTGTTGAACAAGGGTGTCATATTTTTGAGGCTCGATCAGTGTAAGGAGACATTTTGTGTATATGAAGTAGTTTCAATTAGCCATTTTATGTATAAGTAGAGAGGAGAGGTTGATGCCTTTATTTATTTGCCTACAAAAAAATGAAAGAGGTCCTAATCAAGGAACACACACATCCAAGCAAGGAGAGAATTTGGATTCAGGACAATTCTATGCAAGAAAGGATATCAAGCCATAAAAAATAAAAATCAACAAAGGTAAAGTGGATCCTTAAAAAAGAGGAACAATTGACAACTATTATTCTTGCTCCACAATGTAGAGACAAGAAGAAATATGCTATTACGTTGCCTCCCAAGTATGATTGCACATGAAATTGTAGTACCATGAATGACAATGAGCCCCTAATAGGTAATTAAGCTACCAATGTCATATAGCAAGATAAAAACATAATAGGTTATAAATATCACTTAGAAGGGGTATGATGAGTGTATAACTCATTGTCACCTATTATTTAAATGTTACTAGAACTACAATAAGTTGTTGGATTTTAATCTCCAAATCATGACATTCATTAGTGGAATAGTTGATGATGCTTGAAAAAAGGATTGTCCTAATTTTGTTTATGGTTTTTTCTTCAATTTTTCAAGGGGAGAGTAATAAAGTTGGCTTTAAGAAACTCATACAAAATTCTCTTGTTGTGATATTAAAAGTTGTTGGAAAAGTCATAGATATACTAGACAATGGGGGAGGGGATGTCAACAAAGGAGGAGGATAGAAACCTAAATCTTCTTTAGAAAAATGTAATGTATATTTCTCATGAACCTCCACACTTCATTGCACACATCCTAAATCATGTCCATTGCATCCATGTGTATAATTAAATGTGGTATATAAATCATGTCTAGAGGAGTGTGTTCATTCATATTTTCAAAGTTTAAAGATCCTCAACCATCATCAAGACATGTGTTGGAAGAAGAGGTTGGAATAGATTTAGAAGAAGCTTGAATAATTGACACATACAACTCCCTTGAGACTTCATATTTGGATATGTAAATGTTATTCAATTCTCAATTCAAGATGCAAGTTATATTCAAGGTTATCTTTTCTTTCAAATGTGTGTTATATCTTTAATACTTTAATATGATAAATCTGATTATAGTCTTGTATGTTGCAGATGAGAGGATCATTTATCGATTTCAATGTACTTCTCACAAATACCAATATATATATATATATATATATATATATATATATATATATATAAGCAAGGAGGATCAATCAATTCCTTGACCGGTCATGTCTATTAGACATGGCTGATCAAGTTATTACTTGATCGCACCTTTTGAATTATCATGTATCTACCAAACGGTGTATATCACTTAACAAACCACCTGATACTTAATCAGCGTGTCTATCATATGCAAGACAACCAATACTAATCGATATGTATTAGTTAAGCCCGATAACAATCAATGTTCACAGTTAATATATTGACCGATATTAATCAGAGTGCATTGGTTAAGCCTGATAACAATCGGTGTTCATAGTTAATATGTTAACTGATAGTAATCAGAGTGCATTGGTTTTAATGTAAACCGATACCAATCAGTATTCTGTGCTATGAGATTTACAACCGATGATTATCGGTAGTTAAGCATTGATCGAACTTTGCAAGTATGGCTGAATATATACAAATAGGGAAAACTTTAAGAAAACCCTCCCTTGGACAAGGTGTAAAAACCTAGCGAAAGTTGTATAATTCTGAAGAAAATTTTAATTTTATTGGTGAATTTTTGCGGTTTACGGAGAAAAATAATAATCTCCATTAGCGAATTTGCCGTGATCGCTCAAAGTTTGTGAAAAATCTTGGCGAATTGTACTGTTTTTAAAACCCAAAAAATAATTGCATGGGCGAATTGTAATGTTTTTAAAACTAGAAAAATATTTGCATTGGCGATTTCAACCTATTTTCAAATCATAAAAATAAAATATTGGCGATTTCAAGCTATTTTCAAACCATTAAAAAAAAATATTGGCGATTAAACCATAAAAATAAAATATTGGCGATCTCAAGCTATTTTCAAACCATAAAAAAAAATATTGGTGATTTCAAGATATTAACTTTAAGTAATTAAAACACGTGGCACACAGTTGTCAACTTTCTGCCTGGAAGACTGCCCATTAGAAAATCTCGCGACCTAGTGACAAGCCCTTACGACTCTCTCTATCTCCAACTCGCAAGGCAAAAATGGTAAGCCTTCGTAACCTTGAGATCTAGTGACTGAGGGAAACTGAACTAGTACTCGCCAATTCTCTACCACAAATGTTAAGTCCTCATCACCATAGTGACTTGGAGATAGTGGTAACTTTAACCCTTGTCGTGTACTCGCCAACATAAAATTGTTTATCTCTTAACCGCTAGCACTTCACTTGCAAGCTCGCGGCTTGATCAGGTCTTCAAACATTTAACTTCATGAGCTGGCGATAACCATTGAACCTAACCACAAACTATCTAGTCGCTAGCTCGTGACCTAAAAATGCTAACATTAAACAAACATGAGAGCTAGCAACAACTGTATGAAATGAGTTACTCACTAACACTCGCGGCTATAATGTATGACATCAGACCAACTTGAGACCTCACGACCAAATCAATTTCACTAACAATCTTCAACTCGGTAACATAAAACGCTAACACCCAAAAAGATAAAGACCTCGTGATGTAAACCCAAACCAACTTGTCGCCAGCTCGCAGCTTGATCATGTCTTTAGACATTTTACCTCGCGAGTTGGCGATAACCATAAAACTTAACCACAAACTATCTGGTCGCTAGCTCGCTAGCTCGTAACCTAAAATTTTTAAGGCTTGGATGCTAACTCGTTCCTGAGGGACTAGTTTGAAGGTTTCTCTTGAGTCAAGGTTGATTAGACAAGTGAGGACGACGGTTTCAGAGGCATAAAAGGATTTGATAGCTTCTGAGTTAGAGATGGGAGATCACAGATTTATCTGAGAAATAAGAGCTTAGGTTGCTTGTTGTCAGGGATTCTAAAGTAGAATTTGTCTAATCAAGGAGGAATAAAATCAGAACAAAATCATTCACAATAGATGAGCCTTAGCAAGATGTAGTTGATTTGATAGGCATGACTTCTAGAGTCTACAGTCATGTTGAAAAACACCAAAATGATGATTTTTCACATGAATGAGCATCACCAAATGAAGTGTGAAAATATTATAAATACAATAGAGTGGTGACTTAATTGGTAGAAGAGAAACTCAGAAAAGAAACCTTTTTCATTTTTTGAGAGTGTTTTTTTCCTCAAAAAAGAAGATGATGTTTGAGCAGGATCGTGCATGGAGTTGTTGTGTGCTCTGTGATACCGGATGGGTGTTTTTTTGTTTTCTTTTGTGTGAGTTTGTTTATTGTCAAAGGGGTTGTGAAAGTGAGAAGGATTGCCAGAGGGGGTGTGAAAGCCTTTTCTTGTCAAGAAGGGCCAAGCATGGCACATCCTCTGCTTTTACTCTGCCATAGGATGGAAAGGGGTTTGAAGAAGGAGCTCGCAGAGGAATGAAAGAAGGATTTGTTTGGGTGGGGAGGGGCAGCCAATCATCTTTGTGATGACATGGAAACTGCGACCCCTCCTCAATAGATTACATTTACCCTGAAGCTCCTGTTTCCACTTTCCCTGATCGTGGGCATGAAGGCTCAAGTTCCTCTTTCCATTTTCTCTATTCCTAGGCATGAAGGCTTCCTCCTCAATTTGGAAATGATCTGTTGGACTTGGACAGAATGTAACATCTCACATTTGATCTGAAATGAAGGCATCAGGGTGATAATGGCATGGCTCAAGCAGTTTTGCAAGTTGTATAGTCATACTCATTGGGGTTCCTTTTCTGGTTCTAGTAGTGATTCTAGACTCTAGGTGAAGGGAGCAAGTTGTATACTATATAGTCATTTACAGAGTAAATGAAAAGCATTTAGTGTCAAGCTTTGTCTATATATAAATTTATTTTGTGTATAATTCTATCTCTTTCAAATGATCAGAATCATGAGATTTAATTTTTTTCATTTGTTGCATTGTTATGGTGTATGTAATTTTTCATTTAATGCTTCCTAATCCTATTATGCCTAGGAATGCAAAATTTTTGTTAGTCTAGAATCATATTAAATAATTAAGGATTCACCTCATTGTAATTGGTGGGTGGATTATAGAGTCATAGACAGTCATAGAACACCTCCATATATATTACATAAACATCAATAGCATATAAAATCATAAGAGTATTAAGAATGAAAGTATTAAACACCACAATAGATTATTAGATAGGAATACAATTATAAAACATAATTAGTAAAACATCAAGACAACAAACCAATGCCTTATCCTAGGGCATAGAGTCACTTACAATTCAAGACAACTTAATAATAAACTTCAATAAGATTCATTTGCAGATAAATAGGAATGAAATTATGAATAATGCCATTACATATAGTTACACAACCCAGATTCATATGTAAACTGAAAAACCCTTGACCATTCAATTCACAGTGAAAACATAAATTCAACACAAAGACAATTATGTGAAGATCGCATTGCTCAAACTGCAAATGATATTGATATTATATTCATAATGATATCAGAAAGTAAATTCACAATGCGATTCAACTATGCACTTATCAAATTCTTGAACAATTGAGCTATTATAACTATATTAATATAAGACTTTTCAAGTTCAACATCATTGATCAATAAAAGTGGCAACCTCAACCTAAGGATTCAACAAGCTTAGGATTACTGTGAGGAATCTTGGGTAGCAACCTCAACCTGAGATTTCTTCTTTGGCTTTAGCATGGCTTGCCACCTATCCACCTCTTTGTCTGTTGGCCAACTGAATGCCTTTACCTCTTCCAACTTTGCAACTGAATCTTCCCATCTGGCATCTGTAACTACCTTGGACTCAACAATAAACTTTGCATGGTCAACCTCAACCTTGAACAGTGAATCAAGCAGACCGTTAAGGAAATCAGCATCAACCTGTTCATTTACATGCTTGATTATTTCTTATTGCTCTAGAATCAAATCAAATTCATTGGTCCAATCGGAAACTGATTTCAAATATCCATTACTACCATAAATTGAAGGACCAAATTGTTATAACCTTCCCCAAATGTCGGCAATTTTTCATTTATAAGCACATCCTTCCTTGTGAAAAATGCATAAGTTGCATTCATTACCTCCACCATGTCTTTAGTGTCACTGATCTTGGGAGGGAACTCATCACTATACATCATTGTAGTATCTAGCTTATCCATTAATCTGCTTCTTCCTAGCCAAACATTGAACAAAGGTCCAAGAAAAGCGACAGCCTCAGAGGATGTTTTGCTTGCCTCTTTCAAAGAAATGTACATATCATGCACAACCATCAATTTGTATTTCAATACACTAATCCTATGTTTCAGAATTCCTGACACAATAGAGATAGCCTTGACATTTTGTTCCTTTTCAAGCTTTTCAATTTTCCCTGCGTATTCATCCATTTTTGCTATCACATCAACTGGTATTTCTTGTACTTGTTCTGTGATCTGTATTGGAGGGGGCTCATTTGCAATTTTTTCTTTCAACTCCACTAACTCTTCCTCCAGAGTGCCCGTCTTCATCAGTGTCTCTTCATATTTTTTAGACAATGCAATCAATTGGGTATATGTTTCTGTGTATCTTCTTGACAAATCCTCTGTTTTTGATAAATTCATGAAAGAAACTTGAGTCAAAAATGAGGCAATCTTTGTGTCGGTTGTGTCTGCAAGTTCCAAATCATTCTATCAGCTTTCTTTTCTACTTGGATATTTAGAAGGTGGGGCTTTTGAGTGGAAGGGGCCAAAGACCAAGCAACAAGTGTCTTTGACTTAGGATTAAATCCTGATCCTCTTATTACATCTCCAATTTCAAATGCAGTTCTAAACATTGGGTCCTCTTGCTTCCTAATCTGATCAATAATAAAAATAGACTGGATATCCTAGTTAGGCATCATAATCATACCAGTACTCTTTATCAATTGTCTTGCCTGTTCCACAGATATTTCCTCCCTGTTAGGATCATATTCCTATAGTGCCTTGATGATCTCCTCTTTCTTTTCTTCATTTGCTTCCTCTATTATCAGATTTTGTTTTAATTGATTTTGTTTCAACCTTGTCAAAAACCTTTTAAATTCATTTGACTTAATAAAGTCATCATCTTTCATGAACTCATTTGACAACATCACACGCTCATCAAAGCCTTGAGCAAGGGATTCGTTTGTTTCTCCCTATTCTTCATTCTGCCTTGCTTCTCTAAGATGTGTCCTTATTTGATGATAGTAGTGTCCTTGTTCTATAACAATTTCTCTAGCAGGGTCTCTCCTACAATTATACCAACCTCAGTGGTTTTTTGTTTCTTTGCAGTTGGCACTTGGGTAGATTGAACTTCATCCCCACTCTATACATCATCAACAGACACACTAAGTGGCCTGTTTCCATGTGAAGAATGTCCATCTTGGGGGTCTTGTTGCTGAGCAGTCACTTTTGGAATTTGAGGCATTTGTTCCATCATAGTTTCATATAAACTCAGCATTTTGTTAATCCTCTCCAGGTACGGGCTATCAGGGCAAAAACCTAAGAAACTAGGGTCAGCAGCCAACAATTCTGCTTCAACTCTCATCAAATTTTTCCATTTTATTCTCCTTTCTTGTACTTCATCTTTTCTCAGCAAATTTCTAACCACGTCTTCATCATCCAATGGTTCATGGTCCTTTATTGTGGCTCAAGGTGTCATTTTTGGCATTGCAACTTTAATAAATTATTCTGGATCACAGAATCTAGACATAGCATTAACCAACCTATACTATTTAAGGAAATTGTTTACTTCATCAAAGGAACTCCTACCAATGGTAAAATCAGACGCAACCCAAAGCCTAGGAAGAAAAGTACCCTTCCTATGTTTTTCAAGATATTCTTTTTCAACTAGGGTCAATTGCCAGATAAACTCCATAAAAGCAATCCTAGTTGGAACAAATTTTGGTAAAATATGGGGAGGCTGAGGACACCCATAGACTCTCATCATAGTAAAGTTATCAAAAAAATAAAAGTCCCCCTAGTTATGTGAAATAGGCCAGTTTGGAACATGCTGGTAAGGTCTCAAAACTCTCCTAACATTAATTGACAATCGTTCCCTATTTATTCCTAGCATTTCCATAATTGGCGAAACAATCCAATTTTCAAAGAAAAGGAAAAAAGAATGGGGAGAACTACTGTCCCAAACCTGGGTCCATCTTTGTATTGGCACTAAGACACTGAATTCTTCTTTGAAAAGCTCCAATTCTTTGTCCACGAACTCAACATTATAGAACAAGATTAAATGCATCAGCAATGAATAATGCTTGAATGTAGGGCTGGGTGCACCACTCTGAATTTCAACTAGAGCATTATGAATGTGTTCAACCACATAGCCCACATAATCATAATCTTTGTTAACATCTGGGTGTTGAATGTCCATAGCCATCATCAACAATTCAGCTGACACTGTTGAATCTCCATCAAAACCCAACACTCTGCATAATCCATAGATTGTACAATGCATATAATGGTGGAAAGGTGTGATGTCAAATGGTGGTTCAATACTCTCTGGAATTATAATCGGCTTCTTATTCACCCTAGGCATGTATCTAGGCATTGCATGCTGCTTGATAACACCTTTGTATTTGTCATAATCCTCTGCAATCCGCTCCAAATCTATATCTGTACATGCAGCACCAGTAATCTGGAAAGCTTCAACAAAGCTAGCTTTATTAATTGAAACTAGGGCAAACTGGTTCTTTCTTCTGATTACCCTAGATACTGGGCAATAGCATTTGCCCAACTCTTTGATCAAATCCACATCAACATACACATCTGGCACAATTAACTTTGCCATATTTAAATTCCAAGGGTTTGACATCAAGACACCGTTAACCCTATTTTTCCAGAAATAATGAAACAGAGTAGAACCAGTCATATTAAGCATGGTAGGGTTTCTGCATTGGCTCCATAAATCTCTCCATGCCAAATGATTTGTATTCAAAGCAACGAAAGTCCCTGGCATCAAATCTACAAATTCATCTTTGTATTTCTTAACCATCATTTCCTCAGTGGCATTGGCACTGGCCTTGGAACCTCCAAGTCCACCAGCTCCACTTGTCGTGGCGTTGGGCTTGGGCTTGGACTTGGGCTTGGAACCTCCAGCACCACTTGTCGCCTGGGGCTCATTTTAGCTGCAAGAGAAAAACTTAACCAATTTTTTAAAATTTTCTCACAACCAACACTTTGAATTCTCCAACGTTGTTGCAGAGCTCAATTCACTGGATTACCTCGAAGATAGAATGCATTAATGCAATTATACAAAACCTCAGCTCGATCATGCAATTTATGGTATTTACGATTTGAATTTTGGGTGCCATCACTTCTCTCAAGTCTCAAGTCTCATTGATTGCCACACTTGCATGAACTAGCTAGTAGCTACTGTGGCATAATGACATTAATTCAAACTTCAAACTGAAGTACTCGAGTGAAATTTGAATTCATGCCCTTCTATTTGATTGGCGATTGGCATTCAAAAATTTTACAGAACCCGACAAACAAGTCCACGTGTTAGCGAGTTAGTGACAATGCTACCAAATCCTCCTAATCGCAAGCTCCCAACCCCTTTTACGAATCCTAAAATAATCTCGCGAGTGAGCGACAGCCATTGATCTAACAAAACAACTTATTTCATCACAAGCTCGCAACTAGAAACTTAACTTAACTTAAACCCTTGCGATCCCATGACAACAAGACACTTAACCGCCTTCGCATGCTCGCAACACTTTTTGACTTAAGACTTACAAACCTGCGAGCATGCGATGACCACAAAATCAGACCAAAACTTACCTATCGCCAGATCGCAACTTAAAATGCTAAACAACTTCAAAACTTGCGAGCAAGCGACTTAACCGCATCGCATGATTGCAAATTAAAATGACTTAACCGTGAACACCTTGCGACATTGCGATAACATAAAATCACACCTAGTCACAATCTCGCAACATAAAATGGTATTTGGGTGCCATCACTTCTCTCAAGTGACCAAGTCTCATTAACTGCCACACTTGCATGAACTAGCTAGTGTAGCATTAATTCAATTAAACTGATAGAATGCATTAATGCAATTGTACAAATGTCAAAATCTCGGCTCGATCATGTCAAAACTTTTACAAAACCCGACAGACAAGTCCACGTGTCAATCCCCATCTTTAATCGCACACTCTCAACCAGTTATAACAATTAGGAAAGGAATCGGCGAGTTAGCAACAATGCTACCAAATCCGCCTAATCGCAAGCTCGCAACCCCTTTTACGAATCCTCATAGAATCTCGCGAGTGAGCGACAGTCGTTGATCTAACAAAATAACTTATTTCATCACAAGCTCGCAACTCGAAACTTAACTTGACTTAAACCCTTGCGATCCCACGATAACAAGGCACTTAACCGCCATCGCATGCTCGCAACACTTTTTGAATTAAGACTTACAAACCCGTGAGCATGCGATGACCATAAAATCAAACCAAAACTTACCTGTCGCTAGATCGCAACTTAAAATGCTAAACAACTTCAAAACCTGCGAGCAAGCGGTGAAACCAACTAAGCTATGATACCAACTACATCGCATGATCACAAATTAAAATGACTTAACCATGAACACCTCGTGACCATGCGACAACATAAAATCACACCTAGTCGCAACGTCACAACATAAAATGGTCAAGTGCAAAACATCTTGCGAGCTAGCGACAACTAAAATCTCCCAGTAGTCGCAAGCTCGTGACTTAAACTGACTTGATGATAAAGGACCTGCGAGCTAGCGATAACCATTAAACATGTCTGACCAACCATTTGACCACACTTGACGTTGACATGGACAAATAAATAGAGGACAACTTAGATTTTCAATGCATGACAACTTCAGTTTACTAGCCAACTAAGGCAAAAAAACAAACACAAAACCATAATCGCCATGAACATCATTTTAAGCATTTAATGTAGAACAGTAGAAAGGTAACAAAGGTTCTAGCAGTAATAGTTATGCAATATGAATAATTTTACGGATCTTGTGACACAAATTTGTTGCATTTCATGTTCAACATGTTACATAATGTGGAACCAAATACCAATTTACTAATAATTCAATTGTTTAGTAATAATTCAAATTCACAATTAAAAATATGAAATAAGTATCCGTTCTACTTCTGATTGACAAATTCAAGGAATACAATATCAAAAATCATCAATGACAACTATAGTATTGCAATTTTGCAAATTGAAATTGTAATATGACTCAAGAATTGTAGTATAACTATAAATACCTATAAACTGACTGCTAATTCACTTCAATGATTCAGTCCGACTGTCTGAGGCTTCTATATCCCAAATGGACTCAAGATCCGGAAACTGACTAGTACTAATAGGTTCATCTTCATTCTGAGTCGGGCATTAAAAAATGTCTTCATCTTCATGCTGACTCTGAGTCTGTGATCCATCATATTCATTTGCCTCAGCACTAGCACTAGCAGTAGCACCACAATGTAAACAATTTGCATTGGTTATGAAACAACAGTTGGTTAACTTGGAGAATCCATTTGAACCTGGATCAATCACAAGGCTTTGGAAAAGGATAGATCAAAGTGAAGCATTGTGTATTGCAATACCAGAATATTTGAAACTTGCTGATTTATGTCAAACAATGATATTGGGGTCGGTGGAAGATGAGAGAGTTTTCAATGCATTAGGGCTTTTGAAATCAAAGATCAGAAACAAATTAGACAATAATTTGGAAACTTGCTTGAGGTTGTTTGTAACCCAGTATAATGTTAGAGATTTTCCATATGATAGGGTACTGGCAATCTAGAATTCCATGCGTGATAGACGAGGGGTGTGCAACACTTTACAAGCTGGTAAGATGATCTGAATTTAAAATTCCTTCTATTGGTTGTCCATTGCAATAGGCATCTTTTGAAAATGTCAATATCATTTCCTCTAGTTTTTTATGATACATCTTTGCATCATTTGGATCATCTCCAATTGAATGCCGAAATTGAGGATACACACAACCCATGGCTTCAAGTATTTCTTCTCAAGGGAATCTTTCTCGAATCTCGATTGAAAGTTCATATGCAATAGACTTCAAATTATCACTAACAAATTTAACAATCTTGTCAAAATCTTCCTTTTTAACTGGTAGTGCTCTGCCTCGCTTGCCCATCTTAGATTGGTGCATTGGTATCTGAAATCCTTTTACAAAGACACATAACTCATTTTTGTATTGACATGTAAAAAAATTTCAGCATGGTTCAAATGTGTAATTATCTGCCACCTAAAAAAATTTAGGCTTCGCCCTGTTAGATCTAAATATAGACCATCCAAGCTCAAGCATGTCATTCTATGTAGAGTGCTATACTCATTGATATACATAGTTCTTTCTTGGGCCTTCTTAACAAGTTTGTTCATTGAATCTAGCATGGGGAGAAGACTAGCTAAAGTTAACAGAGTCTCTATATCACTTAACTTATGTAAGAGATCAAGAGCTTTGTCTACTATGAGGCATTGCTCATACATTAGTCCGATCAAGGATTGATATTCTGTTAGAACTCATTCCGTTGGTCCATGCAAGGAGATCCATTTGGTCTCAACATCCCTGAGAAGCTTGTTTCCTCCTGTTACTCCCTTAGCAAAAATCTGAAATTCTACAAAACGTTTAGGACTTCGGCAGAAGTATGAGAGGAGCTCATGGACCAGATCTTCAACTTTTGACACTGTAGGGAAATTGCTTACAATTCTATATGCTAAATTCATTCGATGGGCCATGCAGTGAATGCCAACCATGTATGGTGCAATACTAGTTTGTAATCTTACGCAAAGGTCGGTCCTTTGACCTTGCATTACTGCAGCTCCATTAGCTCCAACACACACCAACTTCTTGGCAATTGTCAAGTCATCCATACCAGCAATTTCATTCAAAGCTATCTTAACTTCCAAATATAAATTTTCTGCTGTTGAATTGCCCCTCATTTTACGAACACAGAGTAGATGAGCTCGGCGGATGTGTTCTTTTACGATATACACATGCATACAAACCCAAGCAGTGTTATCTACCATAGTAACTTCATCTATGGATAATGAAATGAAATTTGACTCTTTTACACTCTCTTGTAAATTTTCCTTTTCCACCTCAGCGAGGCAGTTTGCCATTTCCCATCCAACGTTTATTGACCAATGTGACATAGGATAGTGAGGAACATTCAAAAAAGATAATAAATTACTAAATTTTGGGAAATGTTTCATAGGACGCCCTCTCAACATAATATGAAAAACAACACTCATCTGAATAGTCTTTGCTAGGTTTGCATCTTTCGCTGCATGTTCAAGCCCAACCTTGATTGTATTTCCAAATCCACTATTACGAATCAGTGTCATTTTGTGGTTATGCTCTTCATATTTTGCGGCATACTTAACATGAAGACATTCTTCCTTTGATTTCCATCTTACTACTCGTGTTTCCTTTCCGCTTATGATCTGTTTTTCATAAACCTTACCAACATGTTTTTCTATGGTGTCAAGCTTTAGCTGCATCTTCTTCTCTCTTTTAGTTTTCCAGCTACAAATCTTACACCTGCATTATGTTGGTTGTTCATCATTGTTTGGGACCAGTTCAATGAATGGGTACTTTTCTACCCAATCAATCTTAAAACTCCTTGTCATCTCCCACTCTCGCCCTATTTTTGCTTTCCTTTTTCTTTTCTTCCTACCAACATCATCTTCAATACTAGCATTTGCATTCGCCAATGGTATCTCATTGTGTGTATCCCTTAGAATATCTTCTGTCGTGTTGGTATTGTCATCCGCTTTTGATGCATTTAACTCAATGACAATCCCACCTTGTGGTACTGGTGGTGGTGAGCTACTATGAATGGGTTCTGCAACTGTAGAGGTTGATGGACCAGAAACTTTGCCAATTCCAAAAAAAGACTTTATGGTACTATCTTTAAGTTTAAGTTTTGGGCATTTTGATGGCCTCCCAATCCCTTCAGTTTCACTGCCCTGAGGAGTCTTCCCCTTGTCTGACATCCCAATCCCTTCACCACCCTGAGGAGTCTCACCCATGTCTGACTGTGACATCTTGAGTCTTGACCTCTCACTACGAATTAAAAGTTAAAACCAATACTATCAAGTATGAAGAAATGATTACTCACCTTTATGCCTTCTCAATTCTCTGAATCAGGAATCAGGAATGAATACCTGGGGACTGGGCCTGTGTTGCGGGATTGTAACTCTGGCCCTCCGCCCTACAATGAACTTTGACTTTCCAACTCAATTTGGGGGATGCGAATCGAGACTCGAGACTATGAAAGCTCCCAATTTACTAATCAGATGCGAACAAATTGTAAGAAAGAGTGTAAGAAAGAGTGTATTTATAGCAATCCATGATTACATTTTTGGCGAATTGTGCGGGGCCCGAGGGTCGCAATTGCCAATAAACATTTAATTTAATTGTATTTTGGTGAATTGCGCGGGCATGCAATGAACATTTAATTTAAGCGAGGCGAAATGGGTCCTTGAATGCTTATAATGTTTTATTTGATATTGGCAAATTTGGCCGATGCATGCAATGAACATGTAATTTACCATTGGCGAATTAGGTCCTAGGTACATGGTCGTTTTACTATTGCTGGCGAATAATGAAGGTGATCTAATACCCATGTCCGAGTGATTCTAGGCAAATATTACGGGCATGCACGTCAACGGTGTGTGGTCAATGGTGAAGCCAGATTCTACAATGCACCGTTAACCCCAAAATTCTAGGTGATTTGACCATGATTTTGCCCCTGACTATTCACGCGAAATTCGCCAATTGGCGAAGATTCGCCACTAAAAAACTCTCTGTATACAAATTTAAGAATGGTCATCAAATGAAGGAACAATAGCTTGAAGTATTCATCATAGTTTATCGATAGGATAGATGATTGAATGAGAGAGTACATTTATCTCTCATTCAATCATTTATCTTACCGAGGCTATCATGCATTAATAGGATAGAGGGACCTTATATCAAATTAAGAACGGCATGAGAGTGATATATGTATTAGTGTAATTATTATACTTTTTGAATATTTATCCTTAGTATAATATTGGAAATAGTATCTTATACTAATTAGGGAGTCGTAATTAGGATATTATTTTCCCATTTTTAATTGTTGATCTCATTATTTAAGACACAAATGATTTTCATCATTTCTTTTCTTTATGTGGAATACAAATCTAATGTAATTATTTATATTTTTAATAAGAAAATAAATTTATTGTAGTAATCATGTGGTTTCTTAATTTTATCTCTTGTCTAAGAGAAAGTATTGAAGATCATAACTCTAACATGGCTTTATTTTGGATGAGTAACAAAATTCCTCTATTATTTATCCTATGATAGATGTTCATACCTTGTTCAAAAACTTTCAATTTTTGTGAGGCAGTCTGTCAAACAGTCAGCGTGCCATTTCAAAGCTTCCATTTGTGCACAGGTTGGGGGATATTGACAGAGCTTTACACCTGTGCCCACACCAACGGAGAATTAGAAGCTTTGTTCAGGATCACCATTTCAAGACTCTTTATCTTGCTTTGCTCGGGATCACCATTCATTTCTATCAGGACTCGAGCGTTGATTTCGAATAGATATGATCTCTATTCAGCAGATTCTCTAGTTGTAGATCCAAATGTAGAGTTAGTTTCATATCCCTCAGATGCTGATTGAACGTATCCATATCCAATGGCAGAGGGGCAATCGGATCTACCAGAAGCAGATCGAGTTGGATATTAAAATGTTGTTGATCCTGCAGTTATTCACCTAGTAGAACCATCAGCATCCAAACGGTTGATCGGATTGCTATAGTTGGGTAGCAAACCGCCTTCGCTTATGACTAAACTCCATTATAAATTTGATCTACTTCAACCCGCCTCTACCCATCCCGTGCCTCTGCCCCCATCCCTCTCTCCCTTGCAGGTCCGCTTCGAGGCTCGGATGACCCAGAAAAAACCAGTCTTGGCATTACACAAACACAACTTCAATACAGTTGTTGGGGTTTGACAGAGGTGGAACTATGGGTAGGAGTACGTTGTTGGGGCGGCAACGTGAGAATGGGAAGAGGTCGCGAAAATGGTTTGAAATGTCTTGGTCTCTTTTTTTTTAAGTAATGCTCGTTGTCATCGGAATTTCGATGAACGCGGGCACTTCTTGTAAAAAACACAAATGTCATTGCCAATTCCTTCTCTGTCAAAAACATATATTGAATTATTGTCAGAATTTCGACGAATGCGAGCAATTTTTCAAAAAAAAATCAAATTTGTTCACAATATACCTTCTTCATCGGAAACCTTTGTCAGAATTTTAAGGTAAATGTATTAGTGTACCTATAACCACTTAACACATGTCAAGGATACCTATACATATATATAATAGCTAAAGTGCATACAATTTCCCTAAATGAAGTCAAACATCATAAACATGAAAACAATCGCATTATCATACATGAACATAATCAAATAAAATAACAATAGAAAATAATAAAAACACTATAAAAAATACTATAAGTTTCTCATAAGGTGCACTATATAGATGCCAATACAAAAGGAATGGTAGTACGTGCAATCCTGAATAATCATATACAAGTATTTTTATATGGATCCTATCTCAAACTATTAATGCAAGAGCACAAATGCGAGGGGCATTAGAGAAACTACTAGAAAAATTCATACTAGTTTTTGAGTAGAAATCATGGAGAGAGAGTTGACTATTCATAGTCTAATAACCAATAGATTGAGACTATTGGCATTGAATTCCACCAAGACCTTACAATTCAACCTCTTTCTAATTTCATGGCATTGCCAGCACATAACAAAACAAAGACATCAAACAAGCACTTGGTTTATTCAACAAAGGCATTGTAAAGGATAACATGAAAGTGTTCAACTTCTTCATCACACATATAAGTGACATTATTTCACCTACTTAGATATAATGTACTTTTGAATCATTAGGACCTAAATAATCACTAAGAAATGAATCATTTCTTAAGAAAATGTAATTTCTCTCTAGATGTATGGGTATTACCCCTTGGTAGTAACTTATCAACTAGAAAATTAATTGTAAAAATAAAATATTCAATAAATATTTTTTAAACTTAAATATTTATTAAAAAAATAAATAATATATTAAGCTATTGATTCTTTTATTAATAATTTCTAAGATTATTAGTTTGTATAAATTGTAAAAATATTCAATAAAGATTTTTTTAACTTCAATATTTATTAAAAAAATTAATAATATATTAAGCTATTGAATCTTTTATTAATAATTTATAAGATTATTAGTTTGTATAAATTGTAAATTGTAAGTTTAAGATTTCAATAATTATTTTTTCTTAATTTTGATTTATTATTTTTTATATAGTTTGTATATATATTTTATAAAAATATTTTTTGTTACCTTGTCTTTCATTAATATTAGTTGGAATACATCTACTTAGTTTAATTCAATTTTAGTTGCTAATTCTTAAAAATATTTAGAGTATTTTATTAATTAATTTTCACTTTGATATTCATATGTTGATTTAAATAATATTTTCCATCTTTTTAATTTTTAACATGTTTTGGAAACCTCTCTATTTAGATTATTTAATACAAGATTTGAGATTTTCACTATGCTTAACATGGACATACAAATATTTGAACATTTACTTTTCCAAAAGAAATTGGTTTTTCACCAATGGTAAATTTCATATATTTTATCTTTGTTAACACAATTCATGATTCAACTCCCTAAAAGAAACCTTTTTTAAGTAACTTTGACAAATATATTCAATCCAATTTCACAATAATAATCTATAAACAAAGTTGGGTTTTTCTTCTTCACATCAATTTTTTTTTTTAAATAATATATAAAATTTAATACATAGAAATTTAAACAATAAAACAATAGGTAAGATGAATAAAATCATTTTTCTAAATATTAAAATGTCTATAAAATATTAATAATTTTAATATATCATTTATAAATAATATATATTTTAAAAAATTAACTTAGAGCAAGTTAATATTTTTTCTATTTTTTTGATGAATAAAGCTTATCATTAATATATTAAAAGTACACTATTCACAAAAAAAAGAGGTTGGAGGATAAAAAAAATCATTCCATGAGAGTCACTTTACTATTTTTGGATTTGATGGTGTATGAATTTTTAGCATGAACATTTCAAAAATATTGATGGTCATATACAATCAAATTTTGATATGACAAAATTGGCAATTTCATGAATTGTGGAAATCTAATAACATTAGAAAAGGTTTTCAAATGTTTCTTTAAACATTTATTATTTTATATTTTATTTTAAGATTATAAATCATATAAAGACATTTATTAAAAAACCATTTTAAAAAAGTAAGTTATTTTCTTTTAAAAAAGGATATTTTTATATTTTTTTGTTGTTGTCTCATACTTGTCTTTGTCACATGTTTCTATCTAGGATTTCTTGTCTTATTTGATTTGGCTATTTTATATAATTTTGTTAACTTTCATAACCTCTTTGTTTTTGTTGTCTTTTGACTATATTTGATTGTTGTTGAGGATTCCTTGTTTCATTTCATCTCTCTGTTTTATAAAATTTTGTTGTCTTTTGACTATATTTGATTGTTGGCCACATGTTAGGTTCTAAGATTCTTTGTTTTATTTGACTTGAGTATTTTATAAAATTTTGTGAACTTTCAAAACTTCCTTTTTTCATGGTCTCCCGACTATATTTGATTGTTGGTCACATGTTAGGTTCTAAGATTCTTTGTTTTATTTGACTAGAGTATTTTATAAAATTTTGTGCTCTCTCAAAACCTCCTTATTTTTGTTGTCTCTAAATTGTATTTGGTTGTCAGCCACATGTTGAGTTCTAAGCTTCTTTGTTTTATTGATTTGGATATTTAATAAAAAATTTGGAACTTTTAAAGTTCCCTTTTCATTCCTAGCCCCATAAGAAACAATTAAATGTAACTAAAAATGATATTTTTCTTATGATTTGCAAGTAGATTTATAAAATTCACTTTCATTGCTCACACATTTCATTATAGTATAATATATAAATATTAATAATATACATTAGTTATAACATGTCTATTACTAAATAATACCTCCTAATTTCTAAACACTAAAATTTAATTATAAAAATATATTTTATTCAATTAGTCTTATAATATTTAGTCATTGCCAAATAAAATACCTATTGCTTGTTTAAGAAGTTATTAAAGAAATAATTGTAGTGTAAAATATGCAATCAAAATATTATAAAATAAAAAGTTAGTATTTTAAAATAATTATCTTAATATATCATTAAGATTATTTTATTTAATTATTTTTAAGTTTGATATTTATATAATAATGTAAATAGCTTTTTATTAAATTTTTTACTTTTATAAATTTGGAGGATCTTTCTTCATTTTTTAATTTATTTTATATTGGGGATGAAAATCTTAGTACGCCAATGTATATACATAAATATTGTAATATTAGTTTTTTTTTAAATTATAACTATTATATTTAAAATTCAAAACTTTGTGACATTTTCATGTAATGTAAGTGATAAATTTTATAAACAATTTCATGAAAAAGATTCTTTTGTTAATATATTTGATAAAAATATTTTATAGAATTTTTAATTAAATATATTTTATACAATTTTTTAATGATTTTGATAAATTTATTTATTTTTTATTATTATAGATAAAAGGTAGGTCTTTTAAAATAATCTAAACCTTTTTAACAATCAAGAATAGTGTTCACTAGTCTAACAAACAATAGTGTAAAATGAAAGTAAAAAGAGATCTAGGATTATATCAATATTGAGTGTATGTAGCAAGTTACACATGTGAATACTAAGTTTACACATTGTTGAAACTTGACCCTATGAATCTCCCACTCTTAATTAGATGTGTTTGAAACAATTTTGGAAAGATCTAAGTCAATCTTAATCTTTTGTACAACAATTCAAAGAGCTAAGCAAATTTCATAAAATAAAAAAGACTAGAAGTTCAAGGGAGGGAGCCTTCCTTCATCACCATAATAGGAAACATAGGAGAAACCAAAAGAGCTAGACAGGTTTGAGCATGTTTGTCCAAAGGAGATAACCTGAATTAGCACTACAAGAGCATCCACCATTGACAATGAAGTGATGAGGGAAAGCATTCTTCTACCAAAAAGCCACATCATCAACCCCACACAAAGTGATAAGACTTTGAAATTATATGATTAATATTAAAAATAGTAACAACATGGAAATGATGAATTCTTTTAATCTAACAACTAAAATATAGCCTCCACCTATTAAAAAATCTCTAGTTACATTTTTTTTATAATAATATATTCTAAAAAGTTTAGTAATAAATATTAAAAAAAAATTACCAATCAAATTATATTAAGTAATAAATAATTTTAATTTTGCTTCGTGGGTAGCACAGTTAGGTGTCAAAGATATCAATCAAATTATATTAAGCAATAAATAATTTTAATTGTGCTTCGTTGGTAGTAGAGTTAGATGTCTTGGAAAAGAAATACTAAATAATCCCATATTACCATAAACCATCATGAACTATAAAAGAATATATTTCCATTTCCATCTACGACCATCAAAACATGCATGTTTTTTTAATTATTTTATTAATATTTATATTGACTTCCATAAAAGACACCAACGATCATGAACTATAAAAGAATATATTTCCATTTCCATCTACGACCATCAAAACATGCATGTTTTTTTAATTATTTTATTAATATTTATATTGACTTCCATAAAAGACACCAACGGTCAAAGCTCCCCTTCTAGGGTTTTTACGTGGCCCTTCCGTAAATCACGGATCTTAGGTACGTGATTTTGCGCATATAGTAGCTTATATAGAGAAGTCTATTCTGGTTTGTGGAACATGTTTCCTCTCTACCTCTAATTTGGCCTTTCTTTCTTAATGTGGAGATTGCAAGCTCTCCCATCACATCAAATTTGTTATTAGTTTTTCTGTAGTTTGTTTGTTATTCAATCTGACATGGGCTCATATAACTCTTTTGGTTTTCTACGATCCACCCTCAATGCTGCAGGTATAAGATCCTCGCTTCAGTCTTTCGGTTCTTGCATTTAAAAGTTTGTCACTCTCTTTTTTCTGTTGCATATTTTTCATTTTAAGTTGTTTGTGTTTTAGATCTGGAAATCTTGTTTTGTTATGTAGAATATATGACTTGTGTATTTTGCCTTAAACAGTTTCTGTGATAAGTTTTGATGGCATGAAGAAACACTAGGAGAATAGGTAACCACCTTGACGATCTGTGTGAAGGATCAAGAGGGCTGTCCATCTAAAGAGACAACACCAAAATATCAGATTTGAGTGCCTCTGATTCTATTGATGTAAGCTGCAGAATGAGAATTTTGATTTTCCTGTTTTAATCTTGAATCTGAAGATTAAATGATTTATTTGTGTGCAGTGTCTTCTGAAAAATGTTCTTAGTGTTAGTAGTAATGAAATGCGGATTATTTAGAATATTTGTGTGTCTTTTATCATTTAGGTTTCTGCCCATATTATATGGTTCATCATCATAGATTCAGAGAAGAGAATGTCTATTATAGGCATAATAGTGAACTGTTCTTTAGTATGGTAAAACTTATGGATTTTGACTGTAGTAAAACATTTGAATTTTGACTGTATAGTATTTTTATCCTTTATATTTTGAATCATCGGAATAAATTAGAGAAGCGAATGTCTTTTTTTTTGGATTCGTAGGAAAGTATTATATTACCAAAAGAGATAAGCTTTTCATTGAGGATTGCCTAAAAGCTTCACTCCGAAGCTTTGCGGCCCAAACCCAACAACCCTAATTTCTCACCCGTACAGAGAATAGAATGTCTATTATGGACATAATAGTGAAACTGTTCTTTTAGTGTAGTGAAACTTTTAGGTTTTGACTCTGCAGTATTTTTGTCATCTACATTTCAGGTCATAGTCCATGATCCATCAAAATAAAGTCAAAAAGAGAATATCTGATAATTGACATCAAACTAATATTGATTTTTATTTATTCATTCTTGTGTACAGCTCTATCAGAAACTTATTCTTCAGACAATCTGAGACCTGCCACACACATTTCAACAGATACAACTTCTGGAAGCCAGCATCTGTTGGGTATAGATCAAAATCACTGCTTAGGCATGAAGACTAGCACTCTGGATAATGAGAGAGGCAAGGATGCCACAATTTTAAGAAACAAGGCATTTAAGGATTCTCAACAATCTGAGCATCAAACTGAACAGACCATTATTGAAGCTTTCAATTCCAACATGATGGAGACTATATACAATAGAAATAATCGCATCAATGGGCAGGTGAACAAAATGTTTTCATCCTGCGATTTCCAGCTCTCTCAAGGCTCGGGTGAGTCTGTAGAGAATACAAGTGTTGGAGGGACTGCATCAAATATTGAACCCATGACCACAATAGCAGCTCAAAGTGGCTCTGCATTGCCATCCTCTGGGCAAAGTCCCAGTCCTAATGGTGATTCTTCAGTTCACAAAACCAGCAAGAAGCGTAGCCTAGAGAAAGAAACTGTTCCAGAGGAGGTCATAGCAAGAAACCCACCTGTTGAATTTGGCCATCGAACCTCACTCTACCGTGGAGTAACCAAGTAAGTGAAAGCACACCTACAACAGGCTCTTATGAATCTTAAAATAAAATCTAAGAGATTTTCTTTTGAAAAAGATATTGGGTGTGTTTTGTCTTGTCTTCTGACTATTTAAAAGGATTGGAACCCTTGTTTTCGGTGACGGATATCTATTTAACTCAAAAATGCAATTCATAGAAGAACCATTTACATTTTTCAAAAACTCTTCAATTGCATTGCATTTTAGTTGGCTGGATAGCTACCAGCCTTGTTTTCTAGCTAATCTAATAAAAAACATTGAGTTTGGATTAAAATTGCAGACATAGGTGGACTGGAAGATTTGAAGCCCATCTTTGGGACAACAGTGAGAAAAGGGCTGGCCAATCCCGTAAGGGAAGGCAAGGTGAAACCTTTTAATAATATTTTCATGCTGCTGAAACTTTATTCTGTTTGCCTTGAGACTGATCTGTGTACTTTTGTGTTTGATTGCTATATCACTGACTTCTGGGAACCTGCTTGAATTCTGCTTCAGTATATTTGGGTGAGCAGATATTTTTATTTAATTGGGTGTCTTGTAGTTATATTAATTTGATAGCCTGTGCTATATAAAATAGTTATTGGAAACCCTAAAAATTGAGGTTTTGTACTGAAGTTCTATTCTTGGTGCTATTGTTGATTTAAATGCAGGTGGCTATGACACGGAAGAGAAAGCAGCTAGAGCTTATGATATGGCATCTCTTAAGTTCTGGGGTCGTTCAACTGCCACCAATTTTCCGGTACATGATAAAATTCCTTGAGTTTCATGAATGCATTGCAGATCTATCAGGTTTTTATTTGACTCTACCATACATATATCTTTTTAGACACCATTTTTTTAGCATCTAGTTTGGTTATGTTGAATACAGCATGCAGAATATGAGAAAGAGTTAGAAGAGATGAAATTTAAAAGCAAATACGAATATGTCACCATTCTGAGGAGGTATTTGATTTTTCTTAATCTTATGTACATCTAAATGTTAAAATAGAGGCCATGCCTGCAGAATTGAAAACATAATTTTAGTCAATCAGTATTTATCAAGATAGGAAAGAGTTTTCAATGGAATTCTAAATGGTTTCTTATAAGCGTAGTAATAGTTATGCATAGGAGATTATTATGATTTCAGACAAAACAAATCAAAAGTTACGAGTATGGTTTAATCCAAAAATTTCTATCACAGTAGAATACATTTTTGTGAGATATATTTTCAGTAATTATTGATGAGGTGCACTTATACTGCAGGAAGAGCAGTGGTTTTTCTAGGGGAGCTTCTGCTTACCGTGGGGTAACAAGGTTTGTGTTTAATTTTTCTGTCCATAAGAAAATTATGAACATAACTAACTCATCATGAAATTTGTAAATTATATGGCAGGCATCATCAAAATGGAAGGTGGCAGGCTCGAATTGGAAGAGTTGCAGGCAACAAGGATCTCTACCTTGGAACATACGGTACTCAAACACTTCACAAAAGTTATGGCAAATTAATTGAGAATTGGAATTCATGACTAAGCCATTGAGTAGCAAAACTAGCATGAAAACAATATATTTTTCTCAGTAATTATTTGTCTACTTAAATTTTGCAGCCACACAGGAAGAGGCAGCAGAGGCATATGACATAGCTACCATAAAATACAGAGGCCAAAATGCAGTGACTAACTTTGATATCAACAGATATGATGTGCAAAAGATTATGAACACCCCACTACCCATAGGAGGACTTGCTAAACGCGTGAAAATGGAGCAGATGTCTACTGAAATTACAGTAGATGGTCCTCAAGTTGAAGATGAAAGCACAGTGAGCTCCAAGGCAGACTCAGCTATCTCTGGTAATACTTCATCTGCATTCACAGATTCTACTGAAAGGCATGATGTATATCAACAAAGGGAAAATCCATGGATGACATTATATCAAGAAAGAGGACAGTTGCCTGTACAGGCAAATGAGACCCATATCATGAATTTTCCAACACAATTGCACCAGGCCAATTATGAGAAATATCTTCAGATGCAATCCATGTTAACACCCAGCACCCCGCTTCAGTACAATTTCATGGGCTTTAATCCTGCAGCCATCAATAGTGGTAATAATGCACTCCCAGCTTCTGTGATCTACAGAAACATGTCCACAAACTCTGCAGCCCATGGCTTGGCATTAGACTGTTCCTTTGTTCCTTCCTCCACTTTATCATCTGCTACAAGTAATCCTTATGCACATCATTTCAATGGCAATGGGAAAGATGGAACTGAAAACATGTTTGAGAAGTTCTCATGCTTTTCAGGACCTGGATATGGAAGTGTAGCTGCAAATGGTCAACAGGATGGCACTTTCTGTTCTGGCTTTAGAAACTAGAGTTGCATAAGGTAGTATGAGAGTAATCTATTGTTGCTACAATAATACAGCATCTATAATCAGGTGCAGTCTCTTTGTCCTCTACAATTATTGTATTTAGAACAACCTAATTGCTGTACATGTGTCCTAGAGGCTACATCCTTCTGTTCACTTCCACCAATAAACTGAATTTCATTATAGGCCATTTCATTGAAACCAACAGGCCATCAACTTATTCTAATGTACTTCTGTCATGGGTTTTTGTTGGAGGACTTGCCTCCTGCTGTTTTCTAAATAAGCTTGCTTATTGTAATAGGCCACTTTTTATCTTAATATAATAGGTGATGGTGTTTTTTCTCGCATAACTATTTGGTGTTTCTATGGGTAGGGTTGCAAGCTTGCTTATTTTAGTTTTTAAATATTAAGAAAAATAAGATTTTGAAAACAATCTACTTGAATTCTTATTAAGATCAGCTCAATTTTCATATATTTTAAATTGAAAAACACCAATCACTAATTCTTTAGAGGTTTGTTTGAAGAGAACTATATCAATTTAAAATAGAGTTTGTTTGATTTTACACATAAATCTAATAGAATTATCACATCTATTTAAAATGTTGAGAATTTCTTTTATTTTATTTTAGAATTATTTTGCATATTGTATAGAAACATAATTTTTAGTTTTTATTTATGAATTATTTTATTTTATTACATTTATTTTATTTTAAATGTTATTTAATTTTTTCTATATAAATTTTAATTTTACTTTTAAGAAAAGTTGTCATTTATTATTTCTATAATTTTTTGTTGTACTTTTATTTCAAAAGGTTTAGTAAAGCTTATATCTTACATTTTAGAAGATTAATTTTATAGTTTTAGTATTTTAGAAACTATATTTCTATTGTATTTTGGTTGTGTACACGGTCTATACATGATGTTCTATTGTCTTCTTGTTATTGTAGAATGTCTCCTAACATTATTATAAGTACATTGGAATGATAAGCATGAAAAATTAAAAAATATATTTTTGGGGGTGTTATGAAATAACAATGATAATCTATTTTCTACATAACTCTATGAGAGAAAAACATGTATACAAGATTACAAAATAAGCATGATACATAGATCAAATAGACAAGCCACAAGATAGGAAAAGGTATACCCTAGAAAAAATCCTTGAAAGGGAAAGAGTAGTCTCCAAAAACATCTACACTTCATATATTATGCAACAATAAAGCAATACAATGCACTTATAAAGATATTATGAATATTTTTGAAATAGGAAGCCTCTCTAGTGCATCCTCCATGTGTTCAAATATGAATCCACACATCACATGTTGTGCTTCACATATGTACTTCTTAGAAGAAGACTTAATACAATGATATCTCACTCATTCAACAACCTTAATCACTAAACATGTGCTTTCTTCTATAGACTCAAGCTCACACAAGTACAACCAAGTGGTAAGATAAAACCATGTACCTCAAAACAATGAGAACACAAAGGCATTGAGCCCACATTTAATAGTTGACACTATGTTATCACATTTTATTTTATTTTTCTTAATAGATTATTTTATGTCTCTCACACGCATAAAATAATCTACTCAATGTTACATACAACTTTACAAAGAGGCCCAAATAAATATTTAATGTGGTTGAACACATCACCTAGTTGCATCACACTAAATATTTATTTTATTTACACAATTAAACTATCCAATATTATGCAAGTCGCACAACTCCTAATCCCAACATGGGGATATGTTTGGCTTTTGTCCATGGATTTTCATAGGCATGTATATTAGAGAAGTTCATACTAGATATAATTAACTTCCAATTTCATATTAATTAGATCTATGAGACATCAAAAACCTAGTGACATGTGTGGGCTCAAGCTCATCACACATATTTTTTGGTCTTGATTTCATAAAGAAATCTTCCTAACTCCTTTTTGAGTTATCTTTAGTTAATGATATATTTTATTGTATTTCTTTCATTTTTATATTGTATTTTTCTTAGGATGTGCCACAGATCCATCTTATCCTCTCTTTAGTGTGTCCCTTCAAAACCCTTTGAAACATTAATATATACATTTAATTCATGAAATAATTAGAAAGATTAATCAAAATACTTTTAAAAGTACCAAAAAGGTAGAACAAACCATTAGTGCATTCACAAGGTAACCTAGCAATTAAGAGTCAAAACACTATTATAATAATGTAGAAATCAAGGGTCAAAGCATGATCATGCTAGTAGTAAAATGTCTTTAATTATAGCACGTGCATTCATGGCATACTAAATAATCCCCCTATTTTCAAAAAATATTGCCCTAAACTCCTTTTTTGTCACCCCCTCCCAATACATAGGCTGAATTAAAAGCCCCCTATTTTTGCCAAATATTGCATTTTTTCATGGCCTTAATTAAAAATCCCCTATTTTCACTAATGGGCAATAAATTGTACCCTCATTTTTGGGATATTAAACCCCCCCCAATATGAATGTACGTGATATAATATTTCCTAACCAGTGAAGCTCCCTTGATTATACTTGAGATACACTTCTAATATAAAATTATTATATAGATATCTTAAATACATATATATCTAAAAGATAATGAGAGATATCAATATAATATAATTAATATAATTTTATAAGGGAATCAATATTGATCAAATGTATACAAATGAACACATAATTAACCTAGGTGAAAATGAGTGGGAGCGGGTGGTCTGCTAGGGTTTCTGGTGGAGAAGCTAGAGGAGATGTTGTAGAGGAGTCGAAAGGGGATGATGGGGATGGAGATGATGGGAAAGATGTGGCTTACCCCTTATTTTTGCACTCTATGGTGGTTGTTTCCACCCCTCGGTGGTTGTCTTTGTTGCGCCCCTATTCATTTTTGTGCATTCTCTTCCAGTGCGGGGTGAGATGTTGTTGTCTACCACCCCTATTCTCTGATATTTGGGGTGGTTCCAAGCTCAGTGCTAATTTTTGTTTTAGTCGTTGCTCCTCTCCATATGTTAGGGTTGGTGCTTGGTCTCCATGCTCAGATGGGTTTGGATTTCTTCTCATTTGCACATTTGGTTTGGCTCTACATTCCCCCTTTGTTGTGGGCTTCTTGGCTCTACAGAACCCTGTTGTGGGTTTTGCGGTCTTTGCCTCCTAGGGGTTTTTTTTGCTATGCTTCTTTTGAGTAGTTTTGTTAGTGTTTGTGCTCTCGGTGGCCAAGTAGTTGTTGCCATTTTTCTGATAAAATCTGAAAAGATTATAAACCCATAAAACTAGTGCAAATGAATAGATATCTAAACTATGAATGCAAATGATACGAAATCAAAGTAGCAACACAGATTAGTCTCCAAGAGAGTAATGCAAATGCTAGAAGCAAAATAGCATTAAGAGGATGCAAAATCAAGAGATACCAAATACAAGTCAGGTAGCATACTTTTATAGACAAGGGAGAGGGAAGAGGTGGCAATACCGACCAATCAAGAGCAACCATCTCTTGGACTAAATATAGCAAGTATCTTCCCAAGATAGAAAATGGATGCACACATGTAGGAAGGTGACACCTCATAACCACTCACCTAATTAAGCATGATTTATTAACCTAAGCTAGATTAAAAGAAGAGTAGAAAAAACCTAGGAATATAGGGAAAAAATAAATAACCCACTAGGAAATAAAACCCTACGCTAACACCCCCCCATAAGTGAAGCTCAGGTGGATGTAGAAATGGGTCCTAGCAAATCAAACCTAATGAGGTACCCATGTACATAAAATTCCCCCACAAAGAGAGAGAAAAGAGACCCCCCCAAGAGTAGAGAGAGTCAGGACTCTGAGTGAGAGGAAGAAGCCCCCCCAAAAGATGAAGCATCCTGCACTCCCAACAAAGCTCGCAAATGAAGGAACGTGCTTTCATTGAAGGATTTGGTGAAGATATCAGCAACCTGCTCAAAAGTCGGACAGTAGTGAAGGTCGATGATGTGGTCATGGATGAGCTCTCGGATATAGTGCATGTGGATCTCGATGTGTTTGGTCTGCTGATGATGGACCGGATTCTGTGAGATCTGAATGGCACTCTGGTTGTCACAAAATATGACTGATGGTCATCTGATTTGGATACCAAACTTAGTGAGGATATTTTGAAGCCAAATGGCCTCAGTGGTGGCATTCACAGGCCCCCGACACTCGGCCTCAATAGAAGATAGAGCAATAGCAGACTGCTTCTTGCTCGACCAACAAACAGGACCTAAACCAAGTGAGAAGTTGTAACCTAAAGTAGACTTGTGATCTTGAGAATCGCCCGCCCAATCTGAATCTATGTAGCCCACCAAGTCAAGCTCAATGCCCGCTGCGTAGTGAATCCCAAAACTGTGAGTACCCTGAATGTAGTGAAGAATTCTCTTGGCTGCTTTCCAGTGCAGCTCATGAGGCTCCTACATGAATCAAGAGACCATGCCTATAGCATATGAAATGTCAGGTCTCGTATGATTTAAATAAATGAGACTCCCAACAAGGTGTCAGTACAAAGTGCCATCAACAAGTGGAGAAGCACACTGAGCCTCAAGTTTGACTCATGAAAGAAAAGGAGTCAAAGCAAGCTTACAATCAGCCATATGAAACCTCGAGAGCAAATCTAGAGCATACTTGGACTGGTTGATGGTGATCCCAGAAGAAGACTGGTAGATCTCAATCCCGAGAAAGTAATGCAACAAGCCCAAGTCAATCATCAAAAACCTGTCATGAAGGGCAGTTTTGACAGCCCCTATAGTGGATGAAAAACTCCCTATGATTAGCAAGTCATCAACATACAGAACCAAAAATAGGAGTGAATCATCTTGTTGCAGAATGTAGACATTGGGATCAGAATGGTACCGAGTGAACCCAACTGATAGAAGGAAGGAGTCCATCTTGGTATACCAGGCCCAAGGAACCTATTTGAGGCCATAGAGAGAATTTCAAAAATGACAAACAAGTAAAGAATCCTGAAGGAACCCTTGTGGCTGCTCCATGTAGATCTCCTCCTGAAGGTCACCATGAAGAAAAGCACTCTTCACATCCATCTAGTGCACTTCCCAACGACTAGCTACAACAATGGCAAGAACAAGTTGGATGGAATTCATTTGAGCAACTGGCGCAAAAGTCTCGGAGTAGTCAATCCCAGGAACCTGGGAGAATCCTTTGGCGACCAAGAGAGCCTTATACTTGTCAACTGACCCATCTGCTTCAAATTTTGTCTGATAGATCCACTTACATCGAACAAGTTTTCTTCCCTTAGGAAGAGGGACGAGATCCCAAGTGTGGTTCCTCATTAAGGAACTATACTCCTCCTGCATAGCTGTATCCCACTCAGGAATACTAGAAGCCTCATGAAAAGACTATGGATCTGAGGTAGTAGCAATGAAGACATGTGGAGCACCCTAGAACTGTGAACGAGTCTGCCTAGTGTCTGATGGATCCCCAACCCAATCACCTACATATTGCAAGGTCTGTCTAGCCCTAAGTGGACCGAAAGATGGAGAATCTGGAGGAGAATCATCAACCTCTAAATGATGACTAGGAGAGGAAGGAGGTGAGTCCTCTGAATCTCTCTCTACATCAAAAGTGGAGGTAGAAGACTACTCAGGTGAATCTGACTCATCAGAGGAGCTGTCATGTATCCCAAGTGACTCCAATGCCAAAGTAGAAGGAGTTGGAGAAGTGGTAGAAAGTGAGCTCGAAGAGCCCTCCTCAAACTGAACACTCCTCTCAATGAACAACTCATGTGTAGTAGGGTGGAGCAACCAATAACCCTTTACACCATCAGGATAACCTACAAATATGCAAGGTCTGCTCTACGGATCCAAGGCCTTGCATTTCTCTACAGGAATGTGGGCCCATGCAGGAGAACCAAAAAATTAGAAGTGCTTAAATGATGGTTTCCGACCGCTCCAAGCTTCAAAAGGAGTGACTCCCTTCAAGGCTCAGTGAGGAACACAGTTCTGGATATAACAAGCATAGTTAATGGCCTCTACCCAATACTGTGGTGCAAGAGATCTGGAGTGAATCATGCAGTTCACCATTTCCTTCAAGGACCTATTCTTCCATTCTGCCACACCATTCTACTGAGGATTGTATGGAACTGAATGCTGCAAATCAATTCCCTCTGAAGTGCAAAACCTCTCAACCCGATGGTTGACATACTCACCACCATTGTCAGTGCGCAAAAATTTGATGGCTTTCCCGAATTGCTTCTCTACAAAAGTTTTGAAGTCCTAAAACTGATCAAATACCTCAGACTTCTATTTGAGAAAGTACACCCAAGTATATCGAGAAAAGTCATTAATGAATGTGAGGACATATCTGGCCCTGTTGAATGAAGGATGCTGGAATGGACCAATCAAATCACTATGAACTAACTCCAGTATCTGTGAAGCTCTCCATGCCTTTCCTTTATCAAAATTTTCCTTAGGATGCTTACCAAGTATGCAACCTTGGCAAACACGACTTGATAACTAAACTGAAGGCAACCATGTGACCATACTTTGTTGGTTGAGCTGCTGCAAGCAGCGGAAGTTAAGATGGTCAAGCCGCTCATGCCATAATCTACTCACATCATTGGAATGAGTGAGAAAAACAATTGAAGGAGGATCAGGAGAAAAGTGAGAAAATAGATAGAGTCATGACTGATGATCAGCTCTCCCAACTACAACTATAGAATCATTGTGCAACTCATGAATCTCCACTGAATCAGGAGTGAACTCAACCTGCTTGCCTGAACCTGTGTGAGTGATCTGGTATACTGATAGGAGATTAGTTTATAATGAGGGCACACAAAGAACATCATCAAATGTGCCATCCCTCACATCAACACACCTCAACAGGAGTGTCATCACCCATCAAAATAGAAGGCATAGTACATGGCTCCAAAGATGCAAATTCTTCCTTAGATGAAGCCATGTGGTGTGAAGCACCCGAATCAAGAACCCAAGTGGATGGTGAAGAAGCAAATGCAACAAGGGCCTTGCCCTTTCCTTTCCCCTTGTTGTTTTCTTTTGCCTTGTTAGACCCCTCACTAGAACTCCATTTAATTGACTCAGGAACACTGATATTATTCTCCTCAAGAATGTGTGTCAAGTGATCAATTTGTTTCTTCAAACATTTATGTTCATCATGACCAAGTCTTTTACAATAGGCACATTGGACCTTCTCCTTCTTAGGCTTTTCACCCTTGGAAGATTGGGTCTCATTAGTTGCTTTTAAAGCAAGTGATGTATGATCCTTCTTCTCCTTGCTATTCTTATGTTTCTTATCCTTACTATTGTTATTACTACTTTGCCATTTCTATTCTTTTGTGCCTTGGTTGGCAGCCAGTGTAAGGAAACTCAGGTGCAGAAACAGCTTCCTACACTAATCTCTAGAGGAAAGTATTGTGCAAATTCTTTTAAATCCTTACAATTTCAGATTCGTTAACTACAATTCAAGATGTCGACACATCAACATGCCAACTAGACATGTACACTCACACTTAATTACATTATTTGCAAGAAATACATTTTACAAAACAAATAATAAGAGTAGGAATTATCCAAGGTTGAGACACCTTATTCCTAATAGCCAGGACATGTGACTTAGAGGACTTAAGAGTGCCCATCTGAATTAGCTTATCCTATTCTTGAGTGAGAGAGATAGAAAAATCAGCTAGAGATGGCATGGTAGATTGTGTACCAAGTGTACCCTTAGTAGCATAGAAGGTAGAAACAAACACAGAATATTCTGAATTTAGCTTAGAGAGAATATTAAGAATCAATTGTTCATCTTTCTTTTCAATTCCACATTGTTTTAACTGCAACCTTAGTGATTTCAATTTAGTGAAGAAATCCTAGATTGTGTTGAAATTGCCTGGACTTAAACTAATTAGTTCATTTTCCAACATATGACCCCTCATTGAATCTTGTGTGCCAAATAGTGTTTCTAACTTTTTCTAGATTTCATTTGGAAAATTTAAAGATTCAATGTGAAAGAGCAAGTCAGGAGAAACAGATAAACATAATGTTCCATATGCCTCATCACATTTGTTAAACCATTTAGGCTTATCTTCATCTTTAGCAGGTTCAGTTTCAAGCCCCATAGTTATCCTATGTAATCCAACTTTCCTTAAGTAGATTGTCATGCATGATTTCCACTCAAAGTAGTTATATGGAGTTAGGATAGGCACTATTGTTTGATCCATGATGAAGAAGTGCAAAAAAAAAATGTCGAAAGGAAGAGAACACAATCATGACAACCCCCCCCCCCTTTCACTCAATCAAAGACCCCCCAATAAATTATGATTTGGCACTTTATATTAGTGCGTTTACAACTACCACTATCAAGAAATAATAAGTGGTCTTGATTTCAATGCATTACAAAATCCTCATGAAAAGCATATGCTGAGAATGAACTTTTGGCATAATATCTAGAAACAATAAACAACACCACTGCAATCTACACGAAAAATCATGCACTTTCAAAAAAAGAATCACCTCGATACGAGATCGAATGTGAAAGTTATGATCCTCTAACATTCACAAAACAAGAACTATGCAGTGTCACGACTGAGAATCTGCAATTTCAGAAAAATATCTGCATCAAAATCAAAAAACGGTTGCACTAGTGCATAGAGCACAAAAAAATATCTAGAATAAAAAAAAAATTTGTGGAAAATGGAGTTCGTATGAGCAAGAACGAAGCATTTGAAAATGACCTTCAAAACTGCAACAACCAACGGAGAGGGGTCTTGCTGTAACTTTTTGAGTGTGTTTCTGCAAAATATACAATCTTCATGCATAAACTAAAAATTACCCAGATGGGTTTTTTGTGCTGCGAATAAAACCCAGAAGGTGTTTTTCTTTCTAATGTATATAAGATGTAGATCCAGTGTAAATAGAATGACTTTAGATACAAAAAATGACCCCAACAACCAAACAATGGCATGCAAAGGCTGAATCAGCTACCAAAGTCAACAGAAGGAATGTTGTAACCTCCAATTTATGCAAGATGGTTGTCAGATTTGATCTTGAAACCCCAATTTTGCAACTATGTATGACGATCTCTAATTTCGGTGAAACGAAAGTCATATTTGACTTTCTCAAGCCTCCTGGACGCGTTGGAACAGCCACAGATGCTTCCAAAATAACTAGAAATGCTGCAATCACCCAGATTTCATAAAACACATGTGCAAACCCCAGTGATAAAAAAAAATTCGTCAGACTTTTTTAATTCTCAAGATCATCCGAAGATGCGAGAGAAGAGCATACTAGGTTTTTCAAAAAACTATAATAAGATTTATTACCCCCCCCCTCGAATCTCTCAAATATGGAAACTAAAATCTACTCTTGCACATAGAAAAGCTTTGATACCATGATAAAATCTGAAAAGATTATAAACCCAGAAAACTAGTGCAAATGAATAGATATCTAAACTATGAATGCAAATGATATGAAATCAAAGTAGCAACATAGAGTTAGTCTCCAAGAGAGTAATGCAAATGCTAGAAACAAAATAGCATTAAGAGGATGCAAAATCAAGAGATACCAAATACAAGTCAGGTAGCATGCTTTTATAGACCAGGGAGAGGGAAGAGGTGGCAATACCGACCAATCAAGAACAACCATCTCTTGGACTAAAGATAGCAAGTATCTTCCCAAGATAGAAAGTGGATGCACACATGTAAGAAGGTGACACCTCATAACCACTCACCTAGTTAAGCATGATTTATTAACCTAAGCGAGATTAAAAGAAGAGAAGAAAAAACCTAGGAATATAGGAAAAAAATAAATAACCCACTAGGAAATAATACCCTACACTAACATTTTCAAGGGCCTGGGCTGGCCAAGGTTTTTTTTTGGTTAGGGTTTTGTTCTTTTGGTATTGCCCAAAGCTTAATGATTTTTCTTCTCAAATGGGAAAATATTATTCTTAGATGGTTTCTCCCCTATTTGGCTCATATCAAGGTGGATTTTTCTCTTGTGGCCATGGTGCAGATTTGGCTCATTTTTATTCCCTCTTCCTCTTTAATTATTCTTATTGAGGTGGTGGCAATGCCTATGGAGGTGGTGTCTTGCCAGGTGGGAGGGGTTGGTTGTTTTTTTTTTTAAGAAAGGTGGAAAGTCACATATATATTAATATAGTAATAAAATACAAAGATCTGGTTTGACAAGCATACCGGCAGGAAAGAACCGAAAAAAAGAAAACCTTCAGTTATAGCTTCAATTACAATTGAAAACCCTTAAATAACTAATGCTAACCTAATGAAACTAAACTAATGATATGATATAAATATCATTTTTACAAAACCAAGTTTACTAATTTTTGCAATTGGCTGCAAGACAACATATCTGTCTCAATCTCGTTACAATCCAACAAATATTAACTTGAATAATAGTTAATACTATACATAAACTTATAAGTTCTTAATCTAGCCATCCTCAACAAGTTTCATAATGTAGAATCATCAATCATCCATATTTTACTCATCAAAACAGATAACAAAATTTTACCCTCTACCTTACTCATCCATTGGTTGGACATTTTCATCTTGTTGTTCTTGCACCATGCCTCTGTCAACCATATGTGGAATTTGAACAGATCTTACAGCTTCATTAGAACCATGAGATAACGCAGGCCCTAAGGCAACATTTAAATCCGACACTAATGGCTACGAGTGTGGATTCACCTCAAGGAGTTCCGCATTCAATAAAATTAACAAGGCATTAGTCTTTTTCTTGATCAAGGTAACCATTTCCTGCCCAATGTCACTATGATCCCTATCCAAAGCGCTTTGGATATATGAAAATTTCTGCATCTCTAGCATGTGTTTAATGTTGTCATAGAGTGACATGGAGACATGTCTGGATAGAATGAAATGTCGCGGGAAAATACCCTCAATATGAGCGTTATCGTCTCATAAATCATATCTTTGGACTGCTAGTAGAAGTTTATTACCACGTGGAAATTCATTCTTGACAACTTTGGCAGCAATTAACTCAAGCATTAAGAGAGATTGAAGCAAATCAAATGCATTTGACAAGAAAAAAGAGATAAGTTGTGAAGGGAAAATGACCCGTCTTGCCTGAGGAAACAAGATTTCTTCACCAATCACCCGCTTGATGCTCCTCCTGATCTGGTACGATTGAATGTGGAAGACCTGACCCAGAAATATGTCTGTGATGTGCTCTAAGAAGTGTCTCTCCCACTCTTCCACCACTAAGAAGACTCTGTAATTGTGTGGCATATACTCCATGTTCTCTCTGCGACATGTTGCACAAGTATTGTCCATCTGCATTCTTCCTTCCGTTGAAGCCAACAAGCCCTATTCTATTATTTTGTTTCTTTTTTCCCCTCTTCAAAACCTGTGTTGTGCACAAACTAGCTTAGCTTGCGAGGGAAGAATGCCTTTGGGATGGAGGAAATGATGTTTAAAAGTCAACCCATCCACTTGTGTTTTAATTACGAAATCTAAATCTGCTTGTAAATAATGTTCGCATGTGGAAACTTTGCTTAACCAAGTATGAGAGGTCCTCAGTTTACATCTCACATGCGCCAAGGATGTAAGTCATGTATGCGAAGATGGCAAATGACTTATTTAAGACATATCACACATGCAGTCGTGCTAAGTGATTAATTCTCCCTAGTTCGTATTCATTCCTGCAAGTATAATTATAATGACAACTTAAATGATTAATGATGGTTACCCTTGTCTCATCACACACAAAATTTCATCACATAGAATGTTTTTTAATAGTGGAAATTCTTTTAAATCATGATCATCCTTGATTGATTCAATTTCAAGCCCATCGCAGCCCATGTTTGTAAGTATGCCTGCCATCTTGTTATCTTCCCTATACGTGTGCGAGATATGAAATGCTTCAAATGAATCTAGCAGATTCCAAACTTGTCGGAGAATATAACTGATCCTCCAATTTAATTTTTTCCTCTGTATGCAAGCATTCATAACAAGAAAGGAGTCTTCTTCAACATGAACTTTTAAATAACCCAATTTCTTTGCGTGGATCAATCCTTCCAATAAAGCTTGCACCTCTGCCATATTGCTAGTTCTTGGAGGCAAAACAAAGGATTTGAATGCTTTTAAATTACCCAGATGATCCCTAATACAAACTCCAGCCCTTGAGTCACCTGGATTCCCTCTTGAAGACCCATCGAAGTTAAGTTTGACAAAATCTCGATGTGGGGGTTGCCATGAAACATTAGATCTATCAACCTTATTAAATTTATTAGAAGATGGCAAGCTGGAATTAGACGGTGATAAAATATGCTTCCAATTTTTTATAATGGAAGAGTCCCATGACTAAAATAATGAAGAGATGTTATAATAGGATTGAACATGAACATTAACTAGATCTGAAACTGATTTCTCTATAACTTTCAAAATTTTATCAACAGACAAAGACACTTTCCTAAAGACTCTTTTATTTCTTTCCCACTAGATGGACCAAATGATTGTTGCTGGAATGATGTGCCAAATACAAGAAAATGTGGATGATGTAAACAGAGTAGGCCATGACTTAAACAAATCCCATACTATGTTTGGCAAAGGCAATGAAAATTTGAAATCTATTCAAAATGAAGAACCAACATTGTTGAGCAAATGGACATTGAACAAACAAGTGGTCAACTGTTTCACTTTCCTTATTACACAGAACACAAAAAAATGGTTGTGAAATTTGCACCTTGACTAGTATGTCACTAGTTAAGATCTTTTTTTGAATTGCTAACCAAGAGAAATAACCTGCTTTAGGCAAGACTTTGTTATTCCAACAAAATTTAAATGCTCTTTGGTTCTATTGTTGATCCATAATGTTTTGTAACTTGCTGCATATCCATTTTTAACTGAGAATACACCTTGTTTGGATGGAGCCCAAAAAACTTTATCCAAATTATCTAAAAGAAATACAATCCTCTGAGCCAAAAGGTTTGGTAACATCTGCTTTTGATTAGCACTACTAATAACATGCGAAAAATCTTTCTAAATGGCATTTCCTGAATGTAATTCAATTCCAGTGATATAATCAATGAGTTTCTCACCCCATGCATGAGTAAGAATAGGAATTAGTCCTTGCAGGTGTTGACATTGTGCTAGTGGAGGGTATCCATTCCATGAGTCATTCTAGAAATGAATTGACTCCCCATTATTAACTTGCCAAGAAATATATGTGGTTACCAGTTCTCTGAAGGACATCATGAAGTTCCACATTGCAGATCCATTTGGAGGATTAGCAATGGTGAGGATTATCAAAGGGTTTGAAGAATCTACATACTTCGCTTGCATGATTTGATGCCATTTTGCATTAGGGTTGGAGTACATTTTCCAAACCAATTTACCTCCAAATTCTTTATTTTGTTTGGTGAGATCATGTAGTCCTACTCCTCCCACCACCTTTCCATGTTCCATATTGGTAAGTGAAATTAATGGAATTTTCTTTTCTTGAGAGATATTACCCTTCCATAAAAAGCTTTTGATAATTTTCTGAATCTTCATGACAACTGATTTTGGTGCCTTAAGAATAGGGATATAGTAGTTAGGTATGGAGGCCAAAACAGTTTTGATAAGAAGGATGCGGCCTGAGAGAGACAACCATCTAACTCGCCAAGCTGAAATTCTAGACTTAATCCTTTCAAGCACATTTTCCCAATAAGTTGATTTATTAGCCCCCATAAAGAAAGGAATACCTAAGTACGAACAAGGTAAATCTTCTAGCTTGAATCCCAAAATTTTAATGATCTTTCTGCTAACTACAGCTCTTGTGTTGAAATAAATACATTTGATTTATGAGCATTAATTTTTTGTCCTGATACTGATGTGTAGGATTCCAAAACTTTCTTAATCTAATTAGTCTTTGCTATAGTGGATTTACCATATAAAAGAGTTTCATCTGCAAAAAGTGTATGTGTGACTGAAATGGGAGTATTGGGAATGTGGATACCCTGCTAAGAGCCCTTTTCATTATTAAATTTGATTAATCTACTAAGTGCTTCTGCCATAATGATGAACAAGAAATGGGATAGGGGATCTCCTTGCCTAACACCTTGAGTAGCTGCAAAGAAACCTAAAGACATCCCATTGATAATAATTAAGAAGAATTCTCCCTAAATAGATGCTCTAATCCATTTGCACCATTTTTTAGAGAACCCAAATTTGTGGAGAACTTTTAAGAGAAAATTCCAATTTACCCTATCATAGGCCTTCATCATATCAAGCTTAGCAATAAAAGATGGAATTTGGGTGGTTTGAACATAATGGATAACTTCATGTGTAACTAATGCCCCTTCCACGGTTTCCCTCCTAGGGACAAAACCCCCTTGCTCAAGTGAAATAAGTTTTGGAATGAGTTTTTGCAATCTTCGATCAATGGCCTTAGTAAGGATTTTATAGATTGTACTACACAAGGAGAGAGGCCTAAATTATGCAAATGTTTTTGGTTCTCTTACCTTGGGCAGAATTGCTACATTAGTAACATTGAACATCTTCAGCACTGAAGCACTTCTTCTTGACTCTTCAAGTGCTACCAATAAATCAAAGCCTATAACATCCCAACACTTTTGAAAGAAAAGGGTTGTATATCCATCAGGACCTGGGGCTTTATCCAGGGCAAATAAAAACACCACTCCATGAACTACTTCAAGAGTGAATGGTTTCATGAGATCCCCATTGTCACATTGGGTGATGATATATGGGATAACATCTAAGACTTCTTGTTCTTTAGATGTCAAATGTGTATTGCTAATAAGGGGAGGAGCAATCAATTTTTTTTAAAAATTCACTCCTTCATCTTGAATTTCCTGAGGTTTTGTCGGCTTAGCACCTGAAATAGCATCATTAATCTTAAATATTGAAGATGCCACTCTTTTTGCTTTTTTTGACGCATGAAAGAATTTTGTATTCATATCTCCCTAGACTTTTGCCTCTAATAGACTTCCTCTCTCTTACATAACTCTTCTCATGTTGTCTATAGATCTTTTTGCTTGTCATACATGGCTTTATCCATGCCCTACATAATGATATGATCCTGAATTTATGCTAACTCTTTTGCCACCATATATTTTTCATGAAAAATATTCTTAAAAACTGTCGCATTCCATACTTTGATTTGATATTTAACATACTGCATTTTCTTGTAAAATTGAAACATTTTATTGCCATTATGAAATGGTGCACTCACCCACCATTGACGAAGTAGGGGAAGAAAATGAGGATGTCTAAACCACATCCTTTCAAATTTGAATCAAGGTCGATGCACACAAGGTGAAGTCTTAGGGGAGATACTAAGTGAAATGGCAAAGTGGTCTGAGCAGATGAGAGGGAGAATCTCTTATTCAAATTGATAATTTTGTAACAACCATTGTTGAGAAATGAGAAATTTGCCCAATCTCTCAGCTATTTGTGAAAATTTATCTCTCCTATTTGTCCATGTAAAAAAACCCTCTTTGGCACTATATCTGTTAATGCATTATTAGAGATAAAACCCACAAAATCTTCAATAATCCTTAATGGAGGACAAATCCCCCCTCTTTTTTCTTGAAGGGAGACAATAGCATTGAAGTCTCCTCCCAGAATAATGTTATGATCTGCAAATTGATTAATAATTGTTGCTATTGTATTCCAGAGCCTCTTTTTGTCAAGTGTACTAGTGGGTCCATAAACATTAAATAGCTTGAAAGACATATCAAAGTTTTGAATTTTCAATAGCTTCCAATTATTACCTATGGTTACTATTTTTACATTTACTATTTTAGGATTCCATAGAGCTATAAGCCCTCCTAAAGCTACCTTAGTTGGAACATGCAATGTTTTCCATTTTGTCCACTTGTGAATAGTGTTCTGAAAAGTATCCTGAGAAGTTTTGGTTTCTTGCAACATAACAATATTAGCTGCTATCGAATCAAGTTGGTGCTTAAATCGGTTTCTTTTATCAGAGGCATTAATGCCTCTAACATTCCATGAAATGATTCTCATTGAGGGCGAGGAGAGCAACATGCCCTCCTCATCCTTTTAATGACAGTAAATTTAGCATCTAAAGTGGATTGAATGTCAATTGTTATTTCCTCTTTCAATTTAGCTGATTTTGGTTTTCTCCCTCCTAGTTTTGGTGAATTAGATAGCAGAGAAAGATTGGTAGGTGATTGGGAGATTAAAAGAGATTGTGAGAAATCATATGGGGGATCTTGTTGGCTTTCACAATCTGTTTGGTAATTGTTGACCTCTACTTCCATATTACTAGGCAAAATGTCAATATGAGAATCCTAAAACACAGTTGGCATAATTGTTAAGTGATCTAGGAACAATTGATCATCCTCATTTAAAACATCTTCAGCAATTTCATCAAATAATTGGGAGCCAACCGAATGTAAAATTTCATTGGCAATTTGATCTAAGTTGTCTAGTGATTTTTGGACCTTGGGTTCCTCATACCACTGAACTGCCCGAACTGGGCATAGCCAATCATTAGCTACTTGGCCTAGATTATCTGGTGATCTCTGCACATCCAGCTCCTCATACAATCATAGTGACCTCTTGTAACATGGGAAAGAATTGCTATTATCTTCCTTAAAGGCATTCAATAGATCAAGAGGCCGACTAGATGTAGACAATCTAGAGACCAGCATATTTATTTTACTAAAGATTTCTGAAAATAAACCATTCACCTTCCTTGGAGAGTATAATGAAGTAAAACCCATGCTCTTAAAATTTTGAGAGGGAGATATCATTCTGACCACAAAATTTTTACCAATTTCCTCTGATGCATGTAAGCATAAGAAGTTGGAGAAAGTCAAACCTTGATCCTTCTGATTGAAAAATTGAAGTACAGATATTAACCAATTGACTAGTGATATTTGCACCTTGGGTTCCTCATACCACTGAGCTATCCGAACTGGGCATAGCCAGTCATTAGCTACATGGCCTAGATTATCTGTTGGTCTCTGCACATCCAGCTCCTCACACCATTGTAGTGGCCTCTTGTAACATGGGAAAGGCTTGTTACTATCTTCCTTAAAGGCATTCAATAAATCAAAAGGTGGACTAGATGTAGACAATCTAGAGACTAGCATATTTATTTTACTAAAGATTTTTGAAAATAAACCATTCGCCTTCCTTGGAGAGTATAATGAAGTAAAACCCATGTCCTTAAAATTTCAAGAGGGAGATAACATTCTACCCACAAAGGTTTTACCAATTTCATCTGGTGCATGTAAGCATAAGAAGTTGGTGAAAATCAAACCTTGATCCTTCTGATTGAAAAATTGAAATACAAATATTAACTAGTTCCAATTTGAAGAGATATTGATTGTATTTAACCTTTCAAAAGACGATATCTACATTTCTTGATTTGGAGAAAAATTCTTATGCTAAGAAATAGTTGTCCTAGAGTGATTATTATGGTTATTATCAACTTGTATGTGTTGAATGGGAATAGGATTATCATACAAATCCACACTTGGTCTAGAGGCAATCAAACAAAGGGATGGATCTGTGGAATGATCATCGCATACTTTAATTGTTTGTTGCAAATCTTGTTGACATTGAGCATTGAAATATCCCAGAACGTCTGAATGAGAATCCAATCTTTTAGGTTCTTCAAGAATAATATTTTGCTTCCAAATACCAAATTTGGAAACAACTGAGAAACTATCTGGTACCACCTTTAACGTGTCCAGAAGCAAGCACAGTCGAATTGGAAGATGAGTAAATTCAAAAGGAATAATATCATGCTTAATGAAAATTCCAATCTGGTTTGCAAATAACTCAATCAGCTTTAAATCTTTATATTCCAAAGGCAAGGACGGAAAAGAGATCTAGAAGGGGGCAAATTTACAGATTGCAAAATCTGTCTTGAAATTTAGTACCCATGGGACGGTGAAAAGACTAAAATCCTTACAAAACCAACCCTTAAACTTATGGACCATAGTCGTAGAATTTTTTGATTGAATTAATGCAATAAAAAACCCTGACCTATTATCAATGTAAAAAATCTCCTTAACCCCTTTCCAACATTTCTTAGCCCATGACAATAAATTAGCAGATGAGGGAGAAGAATTCCAAAACTTACCAACAAGCACTCTCTCTCAAAGATGTGAAATTTGAGGCATAATAACCTGGTCCAAGAGAGTAACCTTGTACTGCTTATCAAGATGGCTTGGTTCAGGAGTGGTCGCATTATCTTTCTTTTTGATCAGTAGTTCAATATTTTCTTCATTCATCTTTTTTTTCTCCAGGTTATTAAGGGCTCATCAAATGGTCGAAGGGGGACCTCATCAACCGATCTATATTTTCCAAGCTGCCTATCAAACTTTGGATCAAAGGGCGCTCTAAGAATGGAATTTGAAAGGTCTCAGCTCCCTACACTATCAAACTTTGGGTTGAAGGATGCTCTAAGAGTGAAATCTGAAAAATATCAATTTCCTGCAATCAAAATATTGTTTGGATAGGAGAGGAATTTGGGGTTGCATACTGGTATATTGTTGGGTCGGGAAGCATACAAAGGTATAGATTGGCCGTATGGTATATTTGTGCTTTTGAAATCTGCTTCAGTATGGCTTTTCAAACAATCTAGAAACCCTTTTCCCCTGATAGGATCTCGTGAATGTATAGAGCAAAATCCCTCGTAGATATCAAATATTAGCTACTTTTGTTTGGATGGTCTTTTGAACAGAGGTCTTTGATGTCATCAGGTATTCTAGATATGCTTGTTCCTCTGATAATCCCAGTGAAACTTCCTGTAGCCCACAAAATTCCATTGGCATGGTTCCTACCATCTATTGTTGTTGGTTTGGTACACGTTTTGTCTTGCAGGTTCAAACTTTTTCCTTCCTGCCTGCCCAACTCCTGTGGACCACATGATTGAATTGCATATTGGGAGGGGGGGTTGGTTGTTGCACTATATGGTTTGCTTATATTTTTTGCTCCTTGGTTGTGGGGTTGAATCTTTTTTTTCCCTTCTTGCTACTAGTTCGTCTTTCTTCTACTCCTATTGAGGTGTGTCCCTTTTCTATTGAGGTGGAGAGGGGTATTGTTGGAGGCATGCCAACTTTCAGTTGGAGAAGTTTTTTTGGTTTCAGCTTGATGGTTTTGGGGGCCATGTCAAAACCCAATCTAAAGGTTTGAGGTTCCATTCAAAACCCCTTGATCCTTGTCTTGCATGTGCTTTCCTAAGAGACTTAGTTAGTTCTAGTTTGTTCTTTATGGTTTTTCCTCATGAATCTAGTTGTTAAAGCTTTGGGAGGCTTGCTAAAACTCAATGTTTAGGTTAAGGTGGCCTAGAAAACCCCTTGGATCTCTTGTATTTCTACAATATTTTGTCTAATGGTTTAGGCATTTTGGGGGGCTTTATTTGTTCTTTACTACCTTGATTATGTTTGGTTGTTGGTGAGTTGCATTTAGTCTTTGTTTGTATCTTTTTGCAGCTTTTTGTTTGTGGGTTTTGGATTCCTATCTAATTCTAGAGGGTTTTGGGTCCCCCCAAAACCTATTTTTCCCTAATCAAAAACACAAAATTAACCTAATTAGCATGATTGTGAAGGTAAACTTGTAATAACTATTATTTTAGGAAACTAAATGCAAGAAGATTAAGTTACTTATCTCTTGAACTAATTATTGTATATGGATGTTGAAGATAGAATCCATTCATTATAGTACTAGTAATTAATGCCTTTTATGAGTTCACTATTCTAACATATATGTGGACTTAGAAATTTTTATATATTTATTCCTTTGCTTGATATCAATAGTATAGTTTGGGGCTAATTCCACATAATGTAGATTTGATTGAGATGAGGCATAGTCCTAATATAGCCAAATGAAAGTTATGATCCAATTTATTGTGCTTCTTAATTTCTTTTGATGTGTAGGACTGGTGGTATTTAAAAATACCTTTATGAAGCTACTAAATTACAAGAGTAATTAATTTTCATGGTCCAATCAAAATGTTCCATGGTATAAATTATTGATGTACAATATTTAATTCACTTTGGATATGTCTCCATCCCAAGTGTAATATTGCACCTACTTATAAGTTTACTTACAATAGTAGGAATATTTAATTTCCCTTACTTAGGTAGCTAATAATAGCATGTGTTCACCTTCACTTGAGGTACTCAAGTGTCATCACTATCTCAACTAACACATTTATTTAGTCAAGGACACCTTTGTCTTAGAATAAATAAACTCAACTCCTAGTTGAAAGTGATAGAGAGATAAGCTTTATTCAGCTTGTAAATGTCATTTTTATGATTCATGGATCAAAGAGGTATATATTTTTTTATGTTGTTCTTAGTGATTAATCTCTATTGTATTGATAATATAATAATAAAATAAAAAAATTGTTAGTTTTGTGGCTAATCCATAGACATCAGGCCCTACGTTATATTTTTATTTATCATATAATTTAAATGTCTTTACAATAAATATATTCCTTCTTGTTCTTCCACTTATTTAAGCTAATAAAGGAATTTACTTAAATACAAAAACATTCAACTTGGCTCCAAATGTTTAGTACAAAAAGGTAGGAGTTAACAATTTTAATTTATTTATTTTTACTTCGGTCAATCTATAATATGTGGAATGACTCACATGCATTATGTAAATAAAAAAATATAATATATGTAAAATATTGAGTCAAATATTACATGTGAAAATGTGGGTGATGATAAGGTAAATGTGTGGAAGTATTGTAAAGAGGCTAAAATAAATTAAATTTATAGAAATGTATGGAGGTGAACTATACAATTGTAGATGAGGATCAAGGAAAGAGCCAAAATTAGCATAAGAGAGAACCACATATTTCTATATATTTGTATTAATAAATTCCATAAAAATAGGTTCAAATTAAATGGGACTTGTCATGTTCATGCTAATTTTGCAATTACATTTTACACCCACTACTAGGTGCGTGTGATTTATCATTAACATGTATTTCAAATAACCTAAAAACTTGATACCATGCATATAAACTAAAAAGAGTGACATAAAAAGATAGGGTCCCATGTAAATAAATGCACTCAACATGGTCTCTCCATATATTCATCTTCCTTCACATGCATGATTCATAAGGACCTAAAAAATACAGAAAGTTTGTGTGATAAATAGATTCTATAACACAAATAGAATGGGCATAGATTACAAGCTTTATTTAAATAACTGTTTAGTAAATTGAAGAGTGGGAATACAAATAAACTAGATTAAGAAATTCTTCCTATTTATAATGTGGTATGGTAGTACTCCTAGTGAGCCAATAGTGGAGTGATATATAATTTTAGGCATGATCATGTCATGCAGTCAACTATTAGAAATACTTGTCTTAGTTATCATTGATGTCAAATCTGGTGATCTGGATTGGTCTGGATGTGATGTAGAATAATGGAAGATAGGTATGTATGATGTGATGCAGAACAATGGAAGATAGGTATGTATAATATGTTGCAAAACAATGGAAGATAGGTATGCATGTTGCAGATGATAGATCCTAGTTGTTGCTGATATGTTGTAGTCATGTTTATTACTTTGAGAATATGTATTGTCAATATGAGGACACATTTATTTTGATATGATAATTTTTGGTGTTGGTTGTAGCGATTGGTTTCATGCTCCAATCATTCATGCAGTCTGATAGAATTAAGTTAACTTATCTCAGAAGTACAATCCTCTGCACTTGTGTCTTGATGCAGATATGGTAGTACAATTTCCGATATGATTGTTATCATCGATTGAGATTGTTGTATTCATGGTTTTTGGTGCTCCAGAAGTCATTCTCCATATGTTTTGCCTCATAAGTATATTCAGTTATGCAGTGTTGAGCAAATCTTCGTGCTCTGGTTTCTTTTGGATTCTTGATTTTTGATGATAAGTTGTTGATGATTAGTTGTTCATGTCTTTAACCTTGTAATTTTGAGTTGGATCATGATCATTGTGCTCTGGTAGTGTGTTATTGTTAAATTTTGAGGACATGCTCTTTCCAAGACAAGCCGACCTTGAAAGATTATGTTGTTATTTTGCTCTAGTGTTTGTAACATGTGATTTGACCATTAAAATATCTTTTAGGAAAATGTTATTGAAGGTGACTCGTTGTATATTCTTATTGTTATACTCTCTCTCTCTCACACACACACACACACACGTAATCATATTATGTTTCATATGTGAATGAGAGAAAAATGTATGAGATGGATGAATTGTGGTAAAACAAAATAAAAGCAAGGTGGTAAGAAATAAAGTGAATAATTTGATGCTAAATAAGAAAAAGACAAAGACAGATCTACTGTGGTAGTGTTTTGGAGAAGGTAGATAGTGGAGTGTTTTGTAGATTTTTCTTAACTAGATCTACTGTTATTGCAAACAATTGGTGTGTTGTGTAAGATTAACAAAAACTATTCTCATGCATATGTAGATGAAATTTTCTCAGTTCATCTATTTATTTTCTAGCAGTGAGTCATTGTAATCTGGGCAGTGAGTCCTCCAGCAATGAGCCTCTTTTATAATCCCATATAACTTGCTATATTGTCTTGAGAGTTAACCCTCTTCATGGTTTTTCTCATTTGGGTTTTCCACTTATAAAAATCTAGTGTCTATCTTATGGTTGTGTATGTTGTGCATTTTTCATTGCATATTTCATTTCTTGTTGAGGATATCTTGGAACTAGACAAGTTTTACATTAGCAGAGTGTTTTACTTTTGGGAATATTGATTCACCTCCCCCTCTTAGTATTTTGATCTATTCAACATCAACATCCATCTAGGATGGTGATCAGTCTTTGTGTAATGTAATTCATTATAGGTAAAATCTTAACATTAAGTACATTCAAAGTGTAAAGAAAATGGTATATGAAAAGTTAATGTTGTCAAAAAAATAAACCTATAATTATGTGAATAATTCAATTAAATGACAAGTTTCATAAATAGCATCATGTGGAAACAAAGTAAGTATTTATTGAATGATAAGTGTGGAAAAATATAGGTTGAAAATAATCATCAAGGTGTAATATTTTCCTTAGTATGGTAAAGTCGTCCAAGGTGAAACTAGCCCTAGAATCATAATGTAAATAGTATGGTGAAGACATGATGACCTTAAATTTGGCTCTTAGAACATGATAAGATACATGAGAAAAAATAGGATAAATAAAGATGTCCTACACCCTATGTAGAAATATTGCTCTATGGATATGATCAAGCATGTGGATCCAATAAGATTTGTGGAAGGCATGATACCCCAATATAAAATAATAAGAAATGATAGAATAATAGAGAATTTGGAAATCAACGTTCCCCAATCAAAAAAAAAAAAAAACTTTAGAAGTATGCTAAGAAAATTAAAACATGCAATATACCATAGAGGAGGCATGGTGCCCCCATAATGTAATATGATAGATATAAAAGTGTGATATCTAGAAATGAAAGCACAATATGACTAAATAAGATGTAAGAGATAAATATAGAAGTATAGAATCAAGCTAAAGATAATTAAGTGATACAACTTATATGTGTTAATATAGCATTGTTGGCATGATTGGCATAACTGATGATGATGTTGACATATCAATTGAAGGATTGTTGGTGATGATATATTAAAGGACTTTAGATGATATATTGAAGGATTTTTGGTGATGATATAGTTGATATGATAAGGAGAATGATAGCATGGTGATGTATGACAGGTATAGATTGAGATATTGGTTGGTGACTAGGTGATCAGAAATTTGTGTTGTCATTGATGGCAACTATGGCAATTGTTTATTCTTGATTACTTTTTCATCTAGGTTTATTGGTATAACCTAACCGATAATGGATTAAGTTGGTGAAATGAACTATGCAACTAACAAAAAACCTAGCAAATAGGACTTTAACTGGTAAACATGAAACAATGTTATACTTAAGCAATCGATTCTGAAGATTGATGAGGAATTAGGTGTTGTGGTTTGAAACACATGTTTTTATCATTGTAATGAGTCTATGACCAGAACTGCATCATGTTTTGATAACTGGAAGTCATGTTTGTGATTTACTGTTCTATTTTCAGTAGGGTTTTAGTAGGGTTTTATAACTAGTAACAAGATCTCTTAACTAGTGATGCTTTATGGTTTGGCGGTGAATTTCATTATGCTCATAACTTGATGGTGTAAGGCCTTCCCCAAACCAAGCTTTGATTAACTAAGTTGACCATGTTTGACCCTATTAATAAATGCTTTATAATTCAATAGAATGGACTATGTTAGACAGATAGATTTGGTGAGAAAAGTAATTGAACCAAGTTATAGAGTTATTGCACCTTGTGGTGTACATTTTGATGTGTTATGAATTTGAAATCCTAAAAGATCCATTGATTGGATAATCTTGATTTAATGTATGTCAGCTATGTCTGGATTTAGAACTTATATGATTCCATGATTTGGGATAACATTGATGAATGTTGATACGTCATTGATATGCTTTATGATATAGAACTCTATATGATTCTAGAATAGGATAAATTGGAGATGATGTATGTCATTATTGGATTTGCAAGACTTTACTATGATGATAGAATCAAGATGTATGTTTATGTGTGGACTAAAACTATGAGAATTATGATAATTACTTATGTGGATTTATTTGGATATGAGATATATTGAATTGTCAAATGTAAATTGTATGCGAAGCGTTTGATGTGTATTCTAAATTCATGTGCTTAATATTATACGAGGTTATTGGAAATTACTAATGTGTATTTGAGTGGCGCGGGAAAAGATACCCATGTGACCATGGAAATATTACGGAGAACCAAACCTGGACCTATGTATGTTCGTAAAACCAGGGGTTGCCTATTTGGAGAGACAACACCCCGTTTGTGTCATATTTTATTTGTAATAGTAAATGATGCATGTGTGTTAAGTGTTATTTAATTGATTTATGTAAATCCCACAAAAGACACGATTCCATGTATAATTTTGTAAAAGTATTTTCTTTGTGTCACTTGACACATGTGGATTTATGTTTGAATTTTTAAATTTGTCTCTTAGTGGAAATTTTTTATTTTTAGCTTTTTCAATTAAGGTAATGTGATGTCATAAATGCCTTGGGTAAAGAATCTTTGGGATGGTCAACATAAGTTTGACCCGAAAATAAACTTCAGAGGGGTTAAAGAAGGGTTAAATAGACACCTAGGGCTAGTTTAATAAGGTTTCCTAAAGCCCATAAGGTATACCTAAGGGTTAGGGGTAATTTTAGGCAAGTTTCTACTCCCATGTGACCTTTTAGACACCCTAAAAAGTGACTTTTCTAAGTTGTGCGAAAATGGAAATTAGAATACTTGAACTAAGTTGTAAACCTTCCTTTTCGAATGAGAGTTCCCTTTTCCATTCTACCTTACTTTCCTTTTCAGTTTTAGAAACTTGAGAGAACTCACACTAGTGTCTTCTTAAGCAAGAAAGAGAGATTTTGGGGGTAATCACCCACTCTCCATTTTTGGAGACAAAGGAATTTTGATAAGAAAAAGACAGATTGGGATTTAGAATTTTTGGCGAAGGGTAGAAAGAAAAGTCTTGTGGAATTGGGCTGCTCATCCTCAACAAAACTAGCATACCTTTGGGCAGTTTAAGGTTGGTTGTATTTCTCTTATAATGTTTTCTTATTGCATGTTGTTTTGAAAGAAATGCTTGTGTGAAAGACTAGTTTTTCGTGCATATATTTCTTGAAAATTTATTTGGTGTTTTGTGCTTATGCGATGTATGTGTTTTGGGAGTAATCAAGACCTCCTACTCTTGGGAGAGAGGAGGGTCATGTGGGTGGTAGAAGTGACAGCCCTCGAGTGAGAGGCTCTCATTATGAGAGTGATCACAATGGATTTTATGTGACCCTTGATGCATGGCTTGTTTATGCATTGGGGGTCATAAGGAGGGGAATAAGGCATGAATACCTTGGGGGGCATAAGGAATGTGGGGTTGTTATACTTGATGTACTTGGTTTGCCATGAGGTGGCTATATGTTTTGGTTTGCCATGAGGTGGCTATATGTTTTACCATACTTGTAGTCTCCTCAGGGTATGTGGTCCACTACCACCCTTGAAAAGACATCACAAATGTGTGGTGCAATGTAGCCTGGGTTGGGATTGTGTGTGAAATTTTATTTTCCCTTGTCCTTGTGTTTGCATGTGTGTTACCTGTCTAGGGCTTGGTTCTCCGAGCTCGGGGGTGGCTACTAGTTAGCCTAGGCTGGGAGGTGAGCACTCCATGATCATAGTTTTCAATTTAATTATAGGTTGATAGAAGAAAATAGCAGGACAAGTAGATGTGGCTGGATTTAGCTTGTTGCAGAAAAATGTTGTAAATGTAACTATTGTACTTTGAAAGTCCTCACTAAATTGAAAGTAGGGACCCATTTGTAAAGTGACTATAAAGACTTGGGAATGTGTTGATGTTATGTAATATTTATTCAAGCAATGTTGCAGAAAAGAAAGAAGTAACTTTGTTTTAGCTTTCTAAATTTATGAAAGATAACATTGTTGTGTTGTACGATATTTTGATAAGAAAGAGATTTATTTAATTGCTTTTATGCATTTAAATACTATATTATAAAAGAAAGGCATTTGATTTGCATGCATTAGTTCATGGAAATAAAAAAAAAGTCATTTTATTAAATTCTGTGATTTTATTTTATTTGTGATTTTATCTTTTATTTTAATTGTAGAAAATAAGGGCAAAGATTGTATATCCATCTCTAAGGTTTCTAGATTAATAAATTATAGCCATATTTAGTTGTTAAATTTATTAGAGTATGTCATTTAATTAGTTGTTGTAGAATTTGCAAAATCTGTCAATTTAATTATTTCAGAAAATGAAAATCTTAATCTATTATAGTTTTATTTAAATAAAATCTAGATTTATTAGGTTGCTGGTAAATTTATTAAATTTAGTCATTGATATAGTTAAAGTTAGGTATTTTTAAATACTAGGATTAATTATATACAAAAAATAACATCTATAGTAAACAGTTTAATTACTTTACTTTTGCTGTAATTGAAATCAGAATCTTTCATAATCCATCTAATTTATATTTTGCATCTAGGAAATTTATGCAAAGAAATAAATCAAAAGGAAACAATATAATGCCTCCGTAATTTGTTCGAATACTTACCTAACATCAAAATACTATGGACTATTCAATATATAAATTCTATTATATAAAAAAAATATAGTTATATATAAATATATATAATCATATACATGCAAATTTCATATATATATATATATATATATATATATATATATATATATATATATATATATATATATATATATATATATATATATATATATATATATATATCATATAAATACCTGCGAAATAAATGTATATATAAATATAAATATATATATATATAAATATATATATAAATATATAAATGAATATATACATATTTATATTTACATATATATATACATTTTTATATGTATATATTCATTTATATATTTATATTTATATATACATTTATTTCGCAGGTATTTATATGATATATATATATATATATATATATATATAAAAGTTTATAAGTGTGTGTGTGTGTATATAGTATTAAAAAAATAAAATAAACAAAAAAAAAATGCAAAGGAAAATTGTGGGGGCAAATTGGGGCCTCGGCCATGTAGGGCACGCAGACCCTGTGCGGGCCGCGTCCCTCACAGAGGCCGCAACCTCTGTGTGGGTCGCGACTCTCATAGGGACCCATGGCTCCCTGTGCGGGTCGTGCTCCGCACCAATGGGTTGTGGCCACTGTGTGGGCCACGACTCACATAGCGGCCAAGGCCACTGTGTGGGTCATGACCCCCACAGTGGGGCGACCCACTGGGGAGCATCGCCTCCGCCCATCTGCCATGGCCGCCGCCATGAGACTTTCCATTCGACCCTGCACATAAACCCAAATCAAAAATAAAATATTAAACCCTAGCCTGGGTAGGGCTAGGGTGTTAATATAAAAATGGTAAAATTAAAATATAATGAGTATTTTATAATGCCAAATCCCTAGCTAGGGTTTGCATGGCTTTGTCTTTTATAAATTTGGAAAGAAATCATTCTATTAATTAAATATATATATTTCTATATATGTGTTTATATATATAAATATAAATATTTATATACACATATGAAAATAAAATTAGAAAGTTATGGAAATTAAAGAATTAAGCAAATCCTTAGTTTTAAATACTTTTTTTATTATTTTGGAGGTGAACCTAAATATAGGTATTTACTTTATAGATCATACTTCTTTATGAATTTAATTACTAATGAAGTATTATTTATGTTAGATTTAATTAGATTGAGATGTTTACAAATTATATATTAATGAAGTTAATATTTTAAATTCAAATAGTTTGTGTTATTTTTGAGTTAAAAATCAAGGAAGTGATATTTAATTTTAGTTAAATAAATTTAGTTGTTTTAGCTTAGCCTAATATTTAATTAATTGTAAAAAAAAAAGAAATATACTTAAAAATCTAAGTGCTGAGACTAATTTAATTTTCTTCTTAAAAACTATTAGGAACTGTTGGAAATTACTAGTATCCTTGTCTATCAAATTTAGATTTTTGGATTCAAAATAATCTTTGGGGCTAAATTGAAAAGTTAAAATAGCATTTGTTTATTTTAGGATTCCATATTTAATTTAATTAAAAATTTGCGTACTTGAAGCTAGTAGAAAAGATTAACTATAAACATAGTTAAGACAAAACATGTTGTAGCATTTTATATTTGTCAAATTAATGCTTTTAAAAGTTATGTTTTAAAAAAAAAATTATCCTGTTCTTGCCCTAAATTTTGGGCATGACAGATGGTGACATGTCACAACCCATTTGAGAAATTAAAATATTGTTTTGACACAATTAAGGATGGAATTTCATGGGAAACAACGAAGAGCATAGAAGAATGTTTTAAGGGTTTAACTACTTATCATATCAATGTGTGGTGTCATGTTATGATTATTCAGTGGTTGAAATTATCTTGATATTTATTGTAATAATATGTATGATGATTTGTAATTATCTGTGACGATCTATGATGTAAAATCATTTGAATCTTGATGTATCTAGGGTTTTGTAACCGACAAAGATGTAAAGTGTATTTAGGTGAGTTTTGATGAATTTTATTGTGTCGATAATTTGAGAAAAGAGTTTGTAGCCAAACCAGAGGTGTATGTCTGTGAGAGTGAAGTAGATTGGAGCTAAACTAGATCTGAACAAGCAAGTAGGAAGTGATATTTGTAGATCATTCATTTGTTGTTCCCTAACAGTTGCAGCAAGTTCAAAATCCCTTAACCGGGTAGGTCCTAATAGGCCTTGTTCATGTAAATCCCTTAACCAGGTAGCTATGGAACAACTTGAGTTTAAATCCTCCTATGAGGTTTCTTCTAACAAGGCAAAGCTCCTAACAAAGCTCCTAACAAAGCTCCTGTTGTAAATCCCTTGACCAAGTGACTCCTAATAGGGTCTGCTCCTAACTGGGCATCATTGTAAGCTCCTAACAGGGTACATTCCAAAAGAGTACATTATCTTGTGGGTACCAATTCCCACTGTGGTTTTTCCCATTTGGGTTTCCATGTGAAAATCCTAGTGTTCATATGGTGATTGATTTGCATTTGTGTTAAGTTGATATCTTTCTATTGCATGCATGATATGGAACACTTAAATGAGAAGTTTGGTAAATATGATTAGTAGATTGATTTCAATGGCTACCAGTACTAGTTATGATCTATTTTGGTGAAATATTGATCAGTTTCATTTAACATTTCAGTTTCTTATTAATAATGATTCACCCCCCCCCCCTCTCTCAGTATTAACCAGATCCTCTAAATAACAATTGGTATCAGAGCATTAGGTCATGTGTGTGCAGAAAGCTTAACAACTTGAGGAAAAGATCTGGAAGAAAATGATGAAGAAGGAGGGTTCGAAATCTACTAAGGACAACTACACAATATGGAAAGATAGAATGAAGATTTATATCAAAGGTATGGGTTCTCATTTTTGGCAACATGTTACTACTAAATATGTACCCCTTACCAGTCCTCTAACTCCATATCAGCTTAAGGAGTAGCGAGAAAACAATCAAGCACTGGAAGCCATTGCAAGTGCATTGTCCGATACTGAATACATTGATGTACATGGATTAGAAACTGCATTTGAAGTTTGGGAGAAATTATAACTAATCTATGGTGGTGATAAGCATGTTCAAAAAGCTAAGGAAGAGAATCTTAGAGCTAAATTTGATGATATCAAAATGGTAGAAGGTAAAAATTTAGCTGAGTATGGACAACGGATCAAAGAGGTTGTCGGTGGTATTAAAAGTGTTGGAGGAAAGATTGAAGATGACACTGTTGTAAGTAAGATGCTTAGAACTTTTTTACCTACTATGAAATCAAAGTTTCTGCTATTCAAGAGTTAAGGTCAGTGAGTAGTGCTAAGGTCATTGTTGATTCTCTTATTGGTAAACCGACTGCATTTGAATTGAATAGTTCTGATAATAGTGTTTCTAAGTCATCTAAATCAGCTTTTAAGGCATCTATAACCAATACACCTTTGAGAAAAGGAAAAGATGTATGCCACAGTTATGATTACAGATCAAGTCATGGTGGTAGTAGGGCAAATGTGGATGATGAAGACAACTTGATGGAGTTTGAAGCTCCTCTGGTTAAGAGACTTCCCAGAGGCACTGGTAAATATAAATGTAAATTACCTCTTAAGTGTTTAAGTGTTATAATAGAAGGACAAAGAAGATGGTTGAGAGTGTGAATGTTAAGGTTGATGAATTCTCTAACAAACCTGATGAGATCATTAGATCTTAACCTGCAGATGATGAAGAAAAACTAGTGTTTATTGAACAAAAAGTGTAGAAAAATGATGAACAAAACATTGCAGAAATAGGTGCTCAACTAGTAGATGATGAGGAATATGATGAACATGAAGAAGAAGTCACTACACCAGAACCGGTAATCCCAATATATGTAAGGCTAAATCATTTAGAAGACTAGATTATAGGTGACAAGAATGCTAGCGTGCTAACTAGAAGAAAAATCAAAGAAAATTCATTGTTAGAGTAATCGGGTCTTTACTTGATTAATTAAACAACATTTGTTTAATTATTTAAGTTCCCTTTATTTCTTTTTACACTTAAGCTAACATTAGGTGCATAATAATTAATTCTTTTATTAATTATTATGTGCAAGCCTAGGTTTTCCCTTTTAGGGTTTCTTGACCTATTAGAGGTTAATTTTTTTTTCTTTGTATCATTATCATATTACACATTTTGTGAATATTGAGCTCTCATCTTTTTTAGCATATTTTCTGTGTATTTATTTTTCTGTTATTGCTTCCTTGCTTCTCCTTGTAACAGGTTTATTCAGCTTGCAGAGATCATTTGGGCTCCTGTGGTGTTGTATTTCTCAACTCTCACATGGTATCAGAGCTTCAGATCTGCAGCTATCTATTCTTGTTTTAAGAATTTTTGCATTGAAAGCAGATCTGGGGTTTTAGGAAGTTTTGTTATGCACCTAGGGATAGGCCTTTTTTCTGAGCACTTTGGGCCTAAACGGATCTCACCATCGTGCTCAGAAGGCCCAAAATCCCCTATGGTCATATAAAACTTGGCTAGTTTTGACTCCTGAGCCTCTGGGGGTATTTTTTTTCTTCAGTACCAGACCGTACGACCCTGGCACGCAGTTTGAGAAAAAAATTTCAAAATCTTTTTTTTTTTGCCTTTTTATGGCATGCAGGCTGAATTTTTTATTTAAAAAAAAAATATATCAAAAATCAAAAAAATCATTCAAAAGGCAAAGAGTTTTTTTTTGAAAAATTAAAAAAATAGTTTTGGGGTTTGTGTGACCCCGTTGGCCTGCCACCTCTATCGTCGGTTTGATAGTCCGGCCCCACGCCAACCCTGTCAGAGCGGGGCCCACCCGTCAGCCTCTCCCTGCATCGCCCGCCTCTGCCTCGCGCAGCTCGCACCTGCCAGAATCCCTACGCCCAGTCGCCACTCCACCGTCGAAATCCCTGTGCCCGGCTGCCTCCACCGCTGCCTAGCCGCAGCCCCGCCTCTGTCACTCCACCACCGGAATGCCACCTTTGCCAGGCCCTAGCACCAGACCTCCACCCTCTTGCCTCTTTAAGGGGGGGGGTTCAGTTTTTGGCCATATCTTGAGCATACGGAGTCATTTTTTTGAAAATGAAGAGGTGTCGAAAAGCTGGTTTTGAGCCGAACCTCATGGTGTTGGACATTTTGCTCTATTTTTATGTTTAACTATACCTTTTTCTAGTCAAAGTCAAGTCTCTTTTCTGCACTTCCAAGGTCGTAGAATGGGCAAACGGACTCCATTTTTCAAAAATGAATAGGCGTCAGAAATCTCTCAGCATGCTCTATTCATATATGTGATCTTGTTTCTCATATTTTTCATCAGTTACATGATATTTCAGTTTGAATTTTTTTTGCTTCTACACTACTTCCTTCTCATCAGTATGTACTAGGGTTTGGGTTTATCTATTATGGGGGGTGTTGTTTTCTTGCTTTCTGTCATTTATATCAAAAATATTAAACAATAAAACTCTCAAAACAAACAAACCCTTCTGCATCTTCTGTCTATTTTGAAAGATCACATAATAAAAAAAACCACAAGCAGGTGCACGTGCAGAGTTTTCATGGCAGATCCTTCAGTTGAGTTGTTGACATCACACAACTATCACACCTGGAAGCCCCACATCACGAGGCTTCTCCGGGCATGAGGGTTGTGGTCATGTTTGGATGAGGTCCAGCCTCCATTACAGTGCCTCTATGAGCTTCTTCAGCATAGAAACAAGATGGATGAGGCCATGGGTTTTCTCTCTTTGCATGTCTCTGGCAGTCCTATGTTTCACTTTGATGAGTTTCTCACTCCTCGTGCTATGTGGTTGAAGTTTGAGTCTCTCTTCAAGAGGGTTATTGAGATTCAGGCATTACAAATTGAGGCAGAGTTGGTTTCCTTGTCACCTGATTCCTTTCCCACCATTGAGAATTTTTTGAACAAGTTTAAGACTACTAGATCTGTTCTCCAAGGGTGTGGCAAGATCAAGACAGACATAGAGTGCATTCACTTGATTCTTTTAAAGCTTTGGGGTCATTTTTAGTTTTTTGCCTCTGCTTTCTACTCCACCATGGATGGCTTGGGTGCTCGTTTCACCATGCCTACCTTTGATGTGTTTTGTGAGTGTCTATCTCATGAGCAGTCTCACCTTTCTTAGTTGGACATGCTCTCAGGGTCCAAGAATAAAGCATTGGTTGCTCAATCCTCTAAGGAGAAGCAAAAGAAGAAACCGAAGTGAAAGAAGAATTCTGCAGGCAGTGAGCATTCCTCCAAGCCATCTCCTAAGTCTGATTCTAAACCACCATTTCCTCTGAAACATGGGAAATCTTCATAGTCTAGTGAGTCTTCCTCCAAGACTAAGAATAAATCATGCGACACTTGTTGTTTTTGTGGCAAGGAAGGACATCTAGTTTCCAGGTGTTGGAAACACTTAGAGGCTTTAGAGGAAGCCATGCAGCAGCATCACATCTCCTCACCTCAGGCGTCTTCTCCTTCCACAAGGAAAGGTCATGCTCTCACTGCTCAAGCTTCAACCTATGGGTCCACTTGGATATCAGATTATGTTGCTTCTCACCATATGACTCACACTCAACAGTTGGTTAATTCTCTTGCCTCTTATGGTACTTCACAGATTGCAGTGGGTGACTCAGTTCAGCTTTAAATCTTGGGTTCAGGTTCTATCTCTTTGGATGGGGGTACTCTATAGGATGTTCTGGTTGTCCCTGACATCTCGATGAACCTCCTGTCCATTTATCAGATTTGTCATTCTGGCTCTGGTAAG